>NC_090760.1:14415261-14420261 GCF_036898095.1 Palaemon carinicauda
TCTCTCTCTCTCTCTCTCTCTCTCTCTAGTAAATGAAGGTATCGTGGCATATGGGATCTATGAATGTCTTCAAAAAGGGAACCGAGATGGATTGTCATTGTATTACCAAGGTCTACTACGGTCTTGGAGTAGAGTTCTCCTGCTTGAGGGTACAATCGGGCACACTATTCTATCTTATTCCTCTTCCTCTTTTTTTTTTTTAGTTTTTATAGTTTTTACTTCTCATATATAGTTTATTTATATCCTTGTTTCCTTTCCTCACTGGGTTATTTTTCCCTGTTGGATCCCTTGAGCTTAAAGCATCCTCCTTTTCCAACGAGAATTGAAGCTTAGCCGGTAATAATAATAATAATAATAATAATAATAATAATAATAATAATATTCAACCCAAATTAATCAAAAGATATATAAATTTCAACCCTGTTATTTCGAATACTTTACAACAGGGGTGGCCAACCTATGGCGCATGCGCCAACAGTGGCGCACTAAACCCTAGCGATAATAAAAGAAAAAAAAAACATGCCTGCTCATAAAAACAGGTAATAATAATAATAATAATAATAATAATAATAATAATACTGATTTTCAGAAAAAAAAAATACTATGAGAATTTAAGTAACTTATAGCTAGGTGTCAGTTTTACTGAGATTTGTTCTAATCTAAAACAGAATGTTCTTTAGTCTTGGGTAGTGCCATAGCCTCTGTACCATGATGTTCCACTCTCTTTGGTTAGAATTCTCTTGCTTGAGGGTACATTCAGGCACACTATTCTATCTTATTTCTCTTCCTCTTCCTTTGTTCGTTTTTATAATTAATACAGGAAATATTTATTTCAATATTGTTACTGTTCTTAAAATATTTAATTTTCCTTGCTTCCTCTCCTCACCGGGCTATTTTCCCTGTTAGAGCCCCTTGGGCTTATACCATCCTCCTTTTCAAATTGGGGTTAACTTTCATTTGATTATTTTGTTCCGTGTTCATCTATTAGTGATCTTCTTTATACAATAATGCGTCATCATTATATACCTAAAGTGAATTATCCTAAAAAGTTGCGTGAACACCCAAACAGCATTCAATTGTTGCTTAAAATATATATATTTCAAATCTATTGCAGTTAATAACCGGGACATTTGTACAGGAGTTGTTCCATAAATGCACACGTATTATACTTGTCTGACGTTGAATCGTAAGGCAATAGCACTGGTTGCATGTGGCACAATACAAAAAATTACGAGCCAGTTTAGAGCAGAGTTGCCAGGTTGGCCTTTTTCGGGCCAAAAAAATTCAAAATTTGGCTTTTTTTTCGCGCTAGATACCTAAATTTGGCCTTTTTGAAATTGGTTAGCCTTGAATACTATATTTTTGGCCTTTTTCTACTATTAGCTTGGTCTTTTAAAGCTGCAGTTGATCAGACGTTGGCCTTTTCTCATTTGGAAAACCTGGCAACCCTGGTTTAGAGTTGACACTTGGGAGTGTTATCCCGATGGATTCATAATTCAGCGTATGTGAATAACTGAACTTTTGCATTTTCGAACCTTAAAAAATATTGTTGTATCTGATGAATCATATATTTTCAAGCACTGGAGGCGCCATCGTTTGTATATTATCATGTCTATTTTTTTATGTATTGTATATGAGCCTTTTCTGCGTAGTTTGTGGCGATATTAATAATAATCATCCTATCTTCATGAAGTTTCCGCCTCTCTCTCTCTCTCTCTCTCTCTCTCTCTCTCTCTCTCTCTCTCTCTCTCTCTCTCTCTCTCTCTCTCAATGAAATTATTTGGTTTCAATTCGATGATTTATAAAAGAAAAAATCATCTTTTTTTTGAACATTTAAAAGAAAATTTTTTTTGTAGGTGGTTTGCCCATCACAGTGAAAAAGAACATGGGCAAAAGAAAAGCAGAAAGTGATAGCAAACTTCAGTTTTATGAACTGTGGGAAAACCAATGTGTATTGCTTGTGAAAGCACTCTCTCAGATAACAGAAGACATGATCTTAGCAGGCAGTATAAGAAACACCAGGTTGAAATAGAAGAAAATCAGAAAATTAGTGTCTGGATCTGTGTTGCGGAAAGAATATGTAGTCAAGAGAAAAGAGGTTATAAAAAAGAGGTGAAATCTCCTTGTTAGGAGAGGTTGTGAAAGTCTGGCAATGCTCGAAGCATCCTACGAGATTGCTTTTGTGTTAGCTAAAAAGCATAAGCCTTTCTCTGATGGTGAGGATAGTGTTCAACCCTGTCTCCAAACATTTGCAATTTACAAGACGCATTGAGGAACTTTCTCGTGATGTATCTGGTCAACTGAAGGACTGTGTCCATGCATGCTCTTTCTTTTCATTAGCCCTGGACGAATCTGCTGACATATGTTATTTAACCCAGTTAAATATTTTCATAAGAGGAATTGATGATAATTTTAACATATTTGAAGAACTTATTGGCCTCGAATCACTCCATGGAAAAACCAGAAGGTCAGACATATTTGAGAAAGTAAAGTCCTGTTTAGAAAATCAGAAATTAGATTTTAGTAAACTCTAAGTGTCTGTACTGATGGAGCACCGTCAATAATCGGTAGAGTTGCTGGAACTGTAGCCTTGCTCGAAAGGTTTTTAGGTCGTCCTCTTCTGGAATATCATTGCATTATACACCAAGTGTCTGTGTGGAAAAGTTTTTAACTTGCAGCATGTTAATGATGAGGTTAAACTTCAGGCCCATTTGGTTAGATATTTTTTTAAATTGCTCTAACAGCCTTAATTTTTGTCATAGAGAGGTCAGGTTGGTCTCATTCTTTTGGAAAATGCCTGAAGTTTCTCATAAAGTTATCAAAAACATGTAAATAACAGTGTTTTGCAAGAACGTACCGGTACGTCCTTTGGGGGCGAGAGGGATTTATGATACCAGTTGTAAAATGTGTGAATACAATTAGAGCAAGAGGATTAAATAGGAGAGAATTCAGAGAATATTGGGAGCTGTTAGATATGGAATATGGTGGTCTCAACCTTCATTGCAAGGTGCGTTGGCTTTCTAGAGGACAAGTTCTCAGCAGATTTTGGAAACTGAGAAACATTGTACATGATTTTCTGAAAGAGAAAGGAGAGCTGCTCGAGGAAAATGCCCTTTTGTGTGATGATAAGTGGATATTTGATTTAGCATTTTTAGTTGATAATACCAGTCATCTCAATGACCTAAATTCAAAACTACAGGGCGAAGATAAATTGTTTCCTATAGTCCATTTCTTTCAGCGAGTCTTATTTGCACCGACTCGCAGCGGTGCCCTTTAAGCTCGGAAAAGTTTCCTGATCGCTGATTGGTTGGACAAGATAATTCTAACCAATCAGCGACCAGGAAACTTTACCGAGCTAAAAGGGTACCGTTGCGAGTCGGTGCAAATATGACTCTCTAAAAGAAATGGACTATAGTTAGTAAATGATATCAGTACATTAAAAAAGAAGTTAAAATTGTTTATCTCTCAGCTAGAAAAAAAGGATTTGAGCCAATTTCCACATTTAAAGGAACAAAGTGAATGTGCTGAAGATAATACCAACTTAACAAAATACATTGAAAAAATCATATTACTGCAAGAGGACTCTGATAGTCGTTTTAGTGATTGCATGCTTGCATTTACATATCCCTTTTCACTTACAGAAAATAACATTCTGTAGATGGCTAGTAATATAAAGATGGAACGTGTTGATCTAAGAGCAAATTCAGTACTGAAGTGTAAATTTAATGAACTTCCCTTACTCCCAAGTGCATCTGAAATGTTTAATTTTTGGCGATCATTACCGGGTGAACATTTTCCAGAACTGAGAAAATTTGCCCAAAGTTATGCCTATCGCTTTGGAACTGTGACGGCCGAGAGAAAGGTTATGACTCAAAGGCAGGATGCAATCAACTGAGTAACTCTATTAAAGAACACTCTCCTTTATATACAAAACCTCAAGGCAACAGGAATTTTAATTGTTCGAGAAACAGACAATGTTAGAGAGGAAACACGCAGACATGTTTATTCTGGTTCTTTTTAGTGCGAGGGAAGAGCGCAGATACAAGCATAATATATACAAAATAATTTATGTACGATCGTGTGACACACGGTTGGTACAGAACAACATACAGATGCGAGCAAGCATTTTTATCCATGAAAATGATCGAGAACAAACTGAGGTCGCGACTATCCGATTCATATGTGAAGAACTGACTTTCGACGTGCTGTAGGGAAGGTTCTGAACTCAAAGGCAGTGTGAAAGCAACTGAGTTTGTTTATTATTGAACACTCTCCTTTATATTCAAAAGCCCAAGGCAACAGGAATTTTCATGTTCACAAGACAGACAATGTTACAGAGGCGACACGCAGACATGTTTATTCTGGTTCTTTTTAGTGCGAGGGAAGAGCGAAGATACAAGCATAATATGAACTATGTACGATCGTGTGACACACGGTTGGTACAGACTATTGCTCTCAGTTACGAATTCAACTCCTAATATTACATATTTGGTGAAAGCAAAGCAAAGTCAAAAGTCTCATTAAATATGTTTTTTTCCTGCATGTGAAATTACTTTTTTTTTTTTTTTAAACTGCTAATTATGTTCATATATTTTTAGTAGTACTTTCAGAAATATCTAATGAATATTATCAATGCAATTTCAAAGAGTCAATAAAGTAAGTACAGTTTACTCTGTATTTATGTTAAATCCTTTCCATTACAACTGCTACATCTATCCACACTATCATATATATATATATATACATACACACACACATATATATATACATATATATATATATATATATATATATATATATATATATATATATATATATATATATATATATATATATATTATATTTATATATATATATAGATATAGATATAGATGTATATATATATATATATATATATATATATATATATATATATATATATATATATATATATATATATATATATATATAAAATGACTATATGTATAACTGCCAAATATGTCAATATTACCATAGTTAAA
>NC_090760.1:14425261-14430261 GCF_036898095.1 Palaemon carinicauda
ATATATACCATAATTATTACACTCATACGACCTCCTCCATTAATGTTAATCTCAAATCCGTTCTTAATATCTGCTTGATGGAGCCTACAATAAGAGGCTCCACACTAAGGTCTATATATAGATCTATTGGATCCTTCTCTCTGGTTACGGTTCACTTTTCCTTTGCCTACACATACACCGAATAGTCTGACATATTCTTTACAGAGTCTCCTCTGTCCTCATACACCTGGCAACACTGAAATTACCAAACAATTGTCAGACAAATAAGTTTGAGTGGATTTCTTATGTAGGGGATTTGTGCATGTTTTTAATGCATTTATTCATGAGTTTTATTAGTTAATAAGAAATAGAGAGACAAATGATTTGTGAAGGATTAAATTGAATCATAGAGAGACGCGAGACTGAACGAGCAGTGTGCGATATTGTCGTAGAAATGCGCTGAGTGTTATGAATTGTAGCCTAAACATCCCGTTTATTGTTCTAAAACCTACGTATTGCCGAGAAAAAAAAAGGAAATTTCACCTGATTGAGGCCAGCTTGACACGCCCAGATTACCAAGGCTCACTGGTAGGCGCATATTATCCTTAACTCACATCCTACCCTAAAGCACCTACAAATGAAAGGTGGAGATCATCCCACAACCTAAATCACCTATTACATAAAAACAAAAACAAACACCTACGGGCTGCAAGTGTGCAAAAGCCCATGGAAAAAAAGAAAAAAAAAAAGTAAGCGCCTTTTTCTAGCGCTAACCGACCAGTTTAAAGGTCTTCATAGACCTACGTGCTGAATCGCTTGATAGATATCTATCTAAAATTATTACATGGTGTAAATTATTAGAGATGAAGTTGAACCATATTAAAACTCGTAGTACGATTGTAGCTTGGACAAGGGTAGTCTCTCTCCTTAAGTTTAACCTGCCCTCTGGTGAGGTTGAATACGGAATATGTTGCAATGTTCGTTTGCTGCAGAGTTGATCGCGGATGGAATGAAGATCATCTGGACCGATTAGCAGCCGGGTCGTGTACACTAGTAGAGTATAAAGGGGAAACACTTCTCCCTGAACACCACGAAGGACGTCGAGCTCTCTCTCCCTCTCTCTCTCTCTCTCTCTCTCGGAGGTTGGTGAGAGCAGATCACAATGACAGACTCATCGAGTTGCTTTGAATGGTTTTCAAGTAAATAAGATAATTGAATCCAAGAAATAAGATTAAATGTGAAGCTTCATTTCTCTTTAAATATTTTTAGAGCCTTCACACAACTCTTTTTCACCCAAGGGGTTAACTACTGCACTGTAATTGTTCAGTGGCCACTTTCTTCTTGGTAAGGGTAGAAGAGACTCCTTAGCTGCGGTAAGCACCTCTTCTAGGAGAAGGAAACTCCAAAATCAAACCATTGTTCTCTAGTCTTGGGTAGTGCCATACCCTCTGTACCATGGACTTCCACTCTGTCTTGGGTCAAAGTTCTCTTGCTTGAGGGTACACTCGGGCACACTATTCTATCTAATTTCTCTTCCACTTGTTTTGCTAAAGTTTTTATAGTTTATATATGAAATATTTATTTTAATAATACTGCTCTTAAGATATCTCATTTTTCCTTGTTTCCTTTCCTTCCTGGGCTATTTTCCCAGCTGAGTCTCCTGGGGCTTATAGCATCCAGCTTTTCCAACTTGGGTTGACGCTTAGCAAGTAATAATAATAATAATAATAATAATAATAATAATATAATAATAATAATAATAATAATAATAATAATAATAATAATAATAATAATAATAATAATAGCGGAAGTACAGACAACACAACACATTCAGCACCCTAAGCTTTACATGCAAACGGAAGTTCAAGAGATCTAAACATTGCTGGGAGCAATAAGCTTTTGAGAATGGTTGTGCGAGCACCAGAAATTCTATATCTGATAAAAATAAAATAAAACATAGTTTTTCACAGAACGGTGGGGAGATAAGTTTTAAAGTGTTCTCTCGTAAGAGAGTAATGTCATTATTATTATTATCATTATTATTATTATTATTATTACTTTTACTATTATTATCATTACAAGCTAAGCAACAATCCTAGTTGCAAGAGCAGGATGTTATAAGCCCAAGGGCTCCAACAGGGAAAGTAACCCAGTGAGGAAAGGAAATCAGGAAATAAATAAATTACAAGAGCAGTAATGAACAATTGAAATAAAAAAAAAAACATTTTAAGAACAGAAACAACATTAAAATAGATCTTTCATATATAAACAATAAAAAAGTATTAATAAAAACAAACAATATGAACAGAAATAAGATAGAATAGTGAGCCTGAGTATACCCTTAAGCAAGAGAACTTTAACCCAAGACAGTGGAATATATATATATATATATATATATATATATATATATATATATATATATATACATATATATATATATATATATATATATATAGCCAAACATTTGCTCTTCATTATATAACCTATGTCAACATCATGATCCACTACAAAAGTCAAACAAGTTAAATTACCAACAGTATGAGGATAATAAACACTAAAAATCATAGGAAAAACAAGAACAAGAACAAACAACAACAACAACATCATCAACGCCAACCAGATACATCAGACCTCACCAGAGTAACGAAGCCTTTTGAATGGTCCAGCATCCAACATTTAAAAAGATAATAAAAAAAATTAACACGAGAACAATACTTCAATTCACGCCTATAGAGTTAAACCCTAAATGGGGGTTAGAGTAAAACCCCAAAAAGGAGGTTCAGATAGAAAGAAGCAAAGTTGACACATGTTCTTTGATAAATCCGAGCCAGATTTTGAGTAATTTTCCTATTAAGTCACCCGGTTCTTTCATAATTCAGTCATTCGTCATCTCAGCTGTGGTGGTGAATGTACGTATGTCGGTATGTGTGTGTGTGTCTTGTAAGGAGGCGTGTATGAATTGCGTGCCAACAGACGCATGTGGGCAAATATTTTCGAGGTAATGCAAAATTAAAATTGCATTTATGAAATCAACTACTTCATTTTCAATCAAAAATAAAAATTATTAATATAATAATTCTAATAGAAAACTTTTTCTTTAAGTTTCTGATTTATCTTTATCTCCTTACTTATTTTCCTCCTTCAAACCCTGGATTAATATCAATGATAAGCTATCATTAACCTATTCTACCCCTAAATATGAACATATAAATATTATAAGCACACCTTAGGAGATGTTTATAAAGTGCAAGTTGCACCAGAGTATAGCTCTCGAGTTTAAGTAGTGTTTATGTATTTATCATAGTGCCATAGACTATTATTATTATTATTATTATCATTATTATTATTATTATTATTATTATTATTATTATTATTATTATTATTATTATTATTATTATTATTATTATTACAAGCTAATCTATAACCCTAGTTGGAAAAGCAAGATGCTATAAGCCCACGGGCTCCAACAAGGAAATATAGCCCAGTGAGGAAAGAAAACAAGAAAATAAATAAACAACAATATAAGTAACTATCAATCAAAATAAAATATTTTAGGAATAGTAGCAACACTAAATTTGATCTTCTATATACTGTATAAACTATGGAAAAAAAAATAAAAAGTAAACTTACTACAGAAAATAATTAAATAGTATATATTTTGTTGACTAAAAACGGAGTCAAATTAAAAAGAAAAAAATTTCTAACATTAAACCTTCTACATCAAATCAACAGTTGCTTTCAATCTGTTATAAGAACATCAATTAGTATATTATAACTTTAATGAATGCAAATTAAATAAAATTCAAATTCAAATACCCATGGCGTTGGAGATTTCTAAAAAAAAAAAGAAGTAAATGTGAAAGAAAAAGAAATTATAACTTTAATGAATGCAAATAAAATAAAATTATTTTTCAAACACCTATGAAGTTGGAGATTTCTAAAAAAAAAAAAAAGTAAATGTGAAAGAAAAAGAAATTATAACTTTAATGAATACTAATAAGATAAAATTATTTTTCAAACACCTATGAAGGAGATTTCTATAAAAAAAAAAAATAAATAAATAAATAAACCGACTCGAAAATATACCTTCCTTGGTGGAGGTAAAAATATAAATGATAAGAAGACGTTTGTAAATGACATATACTCATATCCCGCATACGTGGTGTACTGTAGGTGGGGCTCAACAACCCCCACCCCCTTCCCCTCCCCGTCTCCGTACTCACAGTTAAGCACCGGAATTCATTCATTATGAAAGTGATAACTACATCATCTGAAAACAATTGTCAAAGACGTTAATTGTTGCTGATGTGGTAACGTCCCTGACTGGTGATCTCAAGACTGGAGTTCGAGTCCCGCTAAAACTCGTTACTTTCTTTGGTCGCTGCAACCTCACCATTATTGTGAGATAAGGATGGGCGAGTTTGGGGGATCCTTTAGGTCTATCTCCTGAGTTATCAGCAGCCATTGCCTTGCCCTCCTTGGTCCTAGCTTGGGTGGAAAAGGGCTTGTTAAGACTCTAGACATTGTCCTGCTTGATAGGGCAATGTCACTGTCCCTTGCCTCTGCCATTCATGAGCGGCCTTTAAACCTACGTATTGCCAATATCTTAGAATTGGAAGGGGGTAATTAAATTGCCTCTTCTAGTCCATATTTCTCTAGAATAACTTGAATCTGTATCGTCCAGACACTTTTGGATGGAATAAACGGTTAACTAAAATAACTAGAAAGAAAAGAAGACTAAAAACTAACAACAATCTACCCCACCTTAGGTCTAAGTCTCGAATGGCAAGTGACAGTAACTTATGAAGTTCATTTTGACAAGGGTGTTACCGGGAAGACACTTAAAGGAGGCTATGAATAGAGAGACTTATTACTCTTCTCTCTCTCTCTCTCTCTCTCTCTCTCTCTCTCTCTCTCTCTCTCTCTCTCTCTCTCTCTCTCTAGTGACAGACAGGGCATACCGATGGGCGTAGGCCAAAGAGAGAAAAAAGGGCGGAAGCTAATGAACCTACGAAAATGTA
>NC_090760.1:14435261-14440403 GCF_036898095.1 Palaemon carinicauda
TTTGTACAGTATCACCCTCACGGTGATCCTGATGATCCTCCAAGGCACACCACAGAAGGAGGCAGGCTTTTCCACATCCTTTCAAGAATCACATGACGGCTTGGATGAACGGGATCTTTCTTCGAATCTATATTTACTTTTTTTTATTTCCATTTGTGTGCGTCTTGAACGTTAATTTGAATTTTATTTTTGTTAAACCTCAAGTTAATTTATTGTTATAATTATAATTATTAGCCTTATTTTGAATTTATTCCATTCCTAATCTTTCCTATATAATAAAGAGCAAGGGTCTGGACATACATACATACATACATACATACATACACACACACACACACACACATATATATATATATACATATATATATATATATATATATATATATATATATATATATATATATATATATATATATACAAAACGAGCATATAATTATATCAAAAGTAATCAAATATCCAGGATATACAATTACACTGCTTAAAACTTTATGATAATCATTTAATATTAAGCAACTATTTTAGCAATCACATGCAAAATGAAACTAACACATTAAAAGACAGTTAAATTCTTGAATCTTGTATTTGATAAAAAAAAATATATATATTACAAAAGTCTAATTGATATATGATAAAAAAGCGCTACCTTCCCTCATCTACCCACACCAAACCACGCAGGAAATAACCACAACAAATGCTTAATCAATTCTAGAAATTAACTCTAGAAACACCGCGAGGCCTCTAGGTATCCCAACCGTAGGTCTTCTCGGAACTTCATAAGGATTGTGGTGTGGCTTATGACTTCCGAAGTAGCCCCAGGACTCCTTTAAGTAGCGAAAAGGGACGCCTTCTAGTTAACGTGATAAAATCAGTGGTTCTTTCCCACCTCCCGCTGTGGATCATCACACCGAACTGTCTGTCCTGGTTTTCTCTTACAACTTATTGGGCATTTTCTTTGAGAGAGAGAGAGAGAGAGAGAGAGAGAGAGAGAGAGAGAGAGAGAGGAGAGAGAGAGAGAGAGAGAAATTTACTCATATTTCTCATATATGCAACTCTCTTCTCCCTACGTCAGAGAGAGAGAGAGAGTGAGAGAGAGAGAGAGAGAGAGAGAGAGAGAGAGAGAGAGAGAGAGAGAGAGTTTATCAGTCATATTTCCATTTATGCAACTCGCTTCTCTCTACACGTCCCGGAGAGAGAGAGAGAGAGAGAGAGAGAGAGAGGAGAGAGAGAGAGAGAGAGAGAGAGAGAGAGAGAGATAAATTTACTCATATTTCTCATCTATGCAACTCTTCTCCCTACGTCCGAGAGAGAGAGAGAGAGAGAGAGAGATTTATCACTCATATTTTTTTCATTTATGCAACTCTTCTCCCTACGTCCCAAAGAGAGAGAGAGAGAGAGAGAGAGAGAGAGAGGAGAGAGAGAGAGAGAGAGAGAGAGAGAGGGGAGAGAGAGAGAGAATTATCACTCATATTTTTTCATTTATGCAACTCTTCTCCCTACGTCCCAAAGAGGAGAGAGAGAGATGAGAGAGAGAGAGAGAGAGAGAGAGCGAGAGAGAGAGAGAGAGAGAGAGAGAGAATTATCACTCATATTTTTTCATTTATGCAATTCTCTTCTCCCTACGTCCGAGAGAGAGAGAGAGAGAGAGAGAGAGAGAGTAGAGAGAGAGAGAGTAGAGAGAGAGAGAGTTATCACTCATTTCTTGTCTCAGCATCTCTCTTTCTCCTCAGTGGTAACCAACAACTGTCGAGTAACAATCAGCTACATATACTTAATATATATCCCTAGGTAACGCACTAATCTTATACCGTCTTTGTCCAGGTCGGAGCTCGAAACTTATGCTGCATTGTATACCACCTCAATCATTATTAGCATTACTATTATTAAAAGTGTAACTTATGCAATTGCTTCCTCGCATATTTTAGATATTCTATATTCTTTATTGTCTGTATCGTACCTGAATTCTGTATAAATTTAACAACAATTATCTTTATAATCAATCTTTTTAATAGAGCATTATATATATTTTATATATATATATATATATATATATATATATATATATATATTATATATATATATATATATAGTCATACATACAGACATACATACACACATACACACACACACATATATATATATATATATATATATATATATATATATATATATATTATATATAGTCACACATACATACATACACGCACACACACACACACACACATATATATATATATATATATATATATATATACATATAGTCTTATGACTTCTTACAGGAGGAACCTTAAAATATGGACAATGGTCAATTTGGGAATGGTCTCTCCAATTTACTAAAACCAGATTATCAAAAAATACTTTTCCCTTTTCTCTTCTATTTAAGGTGACTACAACTGCTGAGAGAGAGAGAGAGAGAGAGAGAGAGAGAGAGAGAGAGAGAGAGAGAGAGAGAGAGAGAGAGAGATAGCTTTTAACAGTTGCATGTTTTAATTTACTCAGGCTTTTGTTTGATTTTATCTCAGAAACGCAAGTAAAAAATATAGAAAATTACCAGGTATATTAAGTCGAAATATTAAAATAACTGAAATAAAAATTATTACAGGAAATGAGAAGAAAAATAGATCCCCATATACGGTACTATAAAAATACAAAGCAATGAAATAATTGATTTTAGACTTAAAAGACACAAAGGAAAAATACAATACACAAAAAAATCACTACCCGCTCTAGAACGAAAGAAACGCAACCGTGAATTATTAAAGCAAGGATAAAGAATAAAAAAAAATACTTCATCGTGAAATAATGATATCCTACCCATGTTATGTAAACACACACACACACACACACACAAAAAAACCGTACACTTCGAGCTTTTTTACCCTTAAAATATAAGAACATAACTCCTTATTTACGGCAAATGGAAAAAAAAAGAAAGAAAAAATCTACGTTCATATATAAAGAAAACTCAGATGGAAAATCAGGACAAAAGTACCAGAAAGAAGAGGGGAATTTTCAGTCTGGAATCTCACCCAAGGAGGTATTACGTCATAATCCCAAGATGGAATCTCGAGAACAAGATGCCACTGCCAAAACAAACCCGCAGAATTTGGCCCGCAAACTCACAAACATCTAATCTCTGGTTATCTCTACAGATACGTCTTGATCCGAGGAATGCATCCTCACGCCATCTATTGGGACTTATGGACGTTAAAGTCATTTCAAGGGAATTGATTTTTCGACGCTTCCCTATAAATGAAACTGCCGTGTCAAGATACGTATTAGTTGGAATAGAGCAATATGATTTTATGAAGGTAAACGAAACAATACATTAAATACGACTATTATTATTATCATCATAATTATCATTATATATTATTATTATTATTATTATTATTATTATTATTATTATATCATCATCATATTATCTTTAACATTATATAATAATAATAATAATAATAATAATTAATAATAATTATTATTATCATTATTATTATTAACTAGTTTATGCGACCCGTCAAAAATGACAACAACTCATCAGGGTATGACTAGTTCATCTTCCCCTACCCGAGGAATGAAGAATGCTGCGCGTGACCGAAAGATATATATATATATATATATATATATATATATATATATATATATATATATATATATATATATATAAATACATATATTGCCCTTTATTATATAGGAGAGTGAATCTATCAATAAACAGTTAAATGATAAATAAAACAATTTTGGAAATAAACTTTACTGTCATAGGTAGCAAAAAATCCCCCTGTACAATCAAGACGCAATATATTGTCCTAACAACCATCAGGACGAATATATTGTCCTAAATAATCTTTCTCAAATATACTAGGTCGAATCAACTTCCAAAAAATACTAAGTCGAAAAAATCCTTCTAAAGAATTATAGTTCGAATAACCTTTTAAAAATACTAGATCGAAAAATCTCTCTAAAAATATACTAGGCCAAAAAAAAATCTTTCTAAATAACCTTTTAAAAATACTAGGTCGCAAAATCTCTCGAAAAAAATAATAGGTCGAAATATTTTTCTAAAAAATATAGTTCGAATAACCTTTTAAAATATACTAGGTCGAACAATCTTTCAAAAAATACTAGGTAGGATAATCTTTCTAAAAAATGTTAGGTCGAATAATCTTTCATATAATACTAGGTCGGAAAATCTTTCTCAAATATACTAGGTCGAATCAAATTTCAAAAAATACTAGGTCGAAAAATCTTTCTATAAAATACTAGGTCGAAAAATCTTTCTATAAAATACTAGGTCGAATAATCTTTTATAAAATACTAGGTAGGATAATCTTTCTAAAAAATTAGTTCGAATAACCTTTTAAAAATACTAGGTCGAAAAATCTTTCTAAAAAATACTAGGTCGAATAACCACTCAAGAAAAATACTAGAGGTAAAGGTGTCTGGTTTCAGTTCCAGTTCCATCAGCATAGATACTCACCAGAACGTCAGCCGGGCAAGCCCAACCCACCACTCCCCTTGTGGTGCCTAACCACAGCAGTGGTCTCCTCAGTAAACAGCTTAAACTCAGTCCAGGGCTGAGATGGATCTGCTGTTATGCTAATTACAAAGCGGACACGTTTACCACTGTACTAGACAGGAGGCTAGGTTGAATATTTTTTAAAAAGTATATTAGGTCGAAAAATCATTCAAAAAATACTAGGTCGAAAAATCTTCCAAAAAATACTAGGTCGAAAAATCTTTAAAAAAAAAAATACTATGACGAAAAAAATCTTCCAAAAAAATACTAGGTCGAAAAATCTTCCAAAAAAAAATACTAGGTCGAAAAATCTTTAAAAAAAAAAAAATAATAGGTCGAAAAATCTTCCAAAAAAATACTAATTTCGAAAAAATCTTAAAAAAAAAAAAATAATAGGTCGAAAAATCTTGCAAAAAAATACTAGGTCGAAAACTCTTTAAACAAAAATACTAAGTCGAAAAAGTGTTTAAAAAGATTCCAAGGTCGCAAAATCTTTCAATGAAAAATACTAGGTCGATTAACCTACGCCATACGAAATTCCTTTAAAATATCAGGCTGACTAACAAGTCGAATAAATCAACACCCCACAAACATCATTCGAGAACATCAGGTGGAATAAATCACCTTAC
>NC_090760.1:14440903-14465903 GCF_036898095.1 Palaemon carinicauda
AGAAGAGAGAGAGAGAGAGAGAGAGAGAGAGGGAGAGAGAGAGAGAATTATCACTCATATTTTTTCATTTATGCAACTCTTCTCCCTACGTCCCAAAGAGAGAGAGAGAGAGAGAGAGAGAGAGAGCGAGAGAGAGAGAGAGAGAGAGAGAGAATTATCACTCATATTTTTTCATTTATGCAATTCTCTTCTCCCTACGTCCGAGAGAGAGAGAGAGAGAGAGAGAGAGAGAGAGAGAGAGTTATCACTCATTTCTTGTCTCAGCATCTCTCTTTCTCCTCAGTGGTAACCAACAACTGTCGAGTAACAATCAGCTACATATACTTAATATATATCCCTAGGTAACGCACTAATCTTATACCGTCTTTGTCCAGGTCGGAGCTCGAAACTTATGCTGCATTGTATACCACCTCAATCATTATTAGCATTACTATTATTAAAAGTGTAACTTATGCAATTGCTTCCTCGCATATTTTAGATATTCTATATTCTTTATTGTCTGTATCGTACCTGAATTCTGTATAAATTTAACAACAATTATCTTTATAATCAATCTTTTTAATAGAGCATTATATATATTTTATATATATATATATATATATAGTCATACATACAGACATACATACACACATACACACACACATATATATATATATATATATAGTCACACATACATACATACACGCACACACACACACACATATATATATATATATATACATATAGTCTTATGACTTCTTACAGGAGGAACCTTAAAATATGGACAATGGTCAATTTGGGAATGGTCTCTCCAATTTACTAAAACCAGATTATCAAAAAATACTTTTCCCTTTTCTCTTCTATTTAAGGTGACTACAACTGCTGAGAGAGAGAGAGAGAGAGAGAGAGAGAGATAGCTTTTAACAGTTGCATGTTTTAATTTACTCAGGCTTTTGTTTGATTTTATCTCAGAAACGCAAGTAAAAAATATAGAAAATTACCAGGTATATTAAGTCGAAATATTAAAAATAACTGAAATAAAAATTATTACAGGAAATGAGAAGAAAAATAGATCCCCATATACGGTACTATAAAAATACAAAGCAATGAAATAATTGATTTTAGACTTAAAAGACACAAAGGAAAAATACAATACAAAAAAAATCACTACCGCTCTAGAACGAAAGAAACGCAACCGTGAATTATTAAAGCAAGGATAAAGAATAAAAAAAAATACTTCATCGTGAAATAATGATATCCTACCCATGTTATGTAAACACACACACACACACACACACAAAAAACCGTACACTTCGAGCTTTTTTACCCTTAAAATATAAGAACATAACTCCTTATTTACGGCAAATGGAAAAAAAAAGAAAGAAAAAATCTACGTTCATATATAAAGAAAACTCAGATGGAAAATCAGGACAAAAGTACCAGAAAGAAGAGGGGAATTTTCAGTCTGGAATCTCACCCAAGGAGGTATTACGTCATAATCCCAAGATGGAATCTCGAGAACAAGATGCCACTGCCAAAACAAACCCGCAGAATTTGGCCCGCAAACTCACAAACATCTAATCTCTGGTTATCTCTACAGATACGTCTTGATCCGAGGAATGCATCCTCACGCCATCTATTGGGACTTATGGACGTTAAAGTCATTTCAAGGGAATTGATTTTCGACGCTTCCCTATAAATGAAACTGCCGTGTCAAGATACGTATTAGTTGGAATAGAGCAATATGATTTTATGAAGGTAAACGAAACAATACATTAAATACGACTATTATTATTATCATCATAATTATCATTATATATTATTATTATTATTATTATTATTATTATTATTATTATATCATCATCATTATTATCTTTAACATTATATAATAATAATAATAATAATAATAATAATAATAATTATTATTATCATTATTATTATTAACTAGTTTATGCGACCCGTCAAAAATGACAACACTCATCAGGGTATGACTAGTTCATCTTCCCCTACCCGAGGAATGAAGAATGCTGCGCGTGACCGGAAAGATATATATATATATATATATATATATATAAATACATATATTGCCCTTTATTATATAGGAGAGTGAATCTATCAATAAACAGTTAAATGATAAATAAAACAATTTTGGAAATAAACTTTACTGTCATAGGTAGCAAAAAATCCCCCTGTACAATCAAGACGCAATATATTGTCCTAACAACCATCAGGACGAATATATTGTCCTAAATAATCTTTCTCAAATATACTAGGTCGAATCAACTTCCAAAAAATACTAAGTCGAAAAATCCTTCTAAAGAATTATAGTTCGAATAACCTTTTAAAAATACTAGATCGAAAAATCTCTCTAAAAATATACTAGGCCAAAAAAAATCTTTCTAAATAACCTTTTAAAAATACTAGGTCGCAAAATCTCTCGAAAAAAATAATAGGTCGAAATATTTTTCTAAAAAATTATAGTTCGAATAACCTTTTAAAATATACTAGGTCGAACAATCTTTCAAAAAATACTAGGTAGGATAATCTTTCTAAAAAATGTTAGGTCGAATAATCTTTCATATAATACTAGGTCGGAAAATCTTTCTCAAATATACTAGGTCGAATCAAATTTCAAAAAATACTAGGTCGAAAAATCTTTCTATAAAATACTAGGTCGAAAAATCTTTCTATAAAATACTAGGTCGAATAATCTTTTATAAAATACTAGGTAGGATAATCTTTCTAAAAAATTAGTTCGAATAACCTTTTAAAAATACTAGGTCGAAAAATCTTTCTAAAAAATACTAGGTCGAATAACCACTCAAGAAAAATACTAGAGGTAAAGGTGTCTGGTTTCAGTTCCAGTTCCATCAGCATAGATACTCACCAGAACGTCAGCCGGGCAAGCCCAACCCACCCACTCCCCTTGTGGTGCCTAACCACAGCAGTGGTCTCCTCAGTAAACAGCTTAAACTCAGTCCAGGGCTGAGATGGATCTGCTGTTATGCTAATACAAAGCGGACACGTTACCACTGTACTAGACAGGAGGCTAGGTTGAATATTTTTTAAAAAGTATATTAGGTCGAAAAATCATTCAAAAAATACTAGGTCGAAAAATCTTCCAAAAAATACTAGGTCGAAAAATCTTTAAAAAAAAAAATACTATGACGAAAAAAATCTTCCAAAAAAATACTAGGTCGAAAAATCTTCCAAAAAAAATACTAGGTCGAAAAATCTTTAAAAAAAAAAAATAATAGGTCGAAAAATCTTCCAAAAAAATACTAATTCGAAAAATCTTAAAAAAAAAAAAATAATAGGTCGAAAAATCTTGCAAAAAAATACTAGGTCGAAAACTCTTTAAACAAAAATACTAAGTCGAAAAAGTGTTTAAAAAGATTCCAAGGTCGCAAAATCTTTCAATGAAAAATACTAGGTCGATTAACCTACGCCATACGAAATTCCTTTAAAATATCAGGCTGACTAACAAGTCGAATAAATCAACACCCCACAAACATCATTCGAGAACATCAGGTGGAATAAATCACCTTACAACAGGTATCATAAAATGTGACATATATGCACAGCAAACATTCAAATTAATCATGGCGTAAGATACCTTTCAAACAGGAGCCCCCCCCCCCCCCCCCCTTCCTCTCTGTCATCTAATAAGTCACTTTTAAAAACTTGGGAGAAAGGGGGGCATGGGGGCCCCACCCCCTTGCTGCCTTAACTATCATAACGACCATTCCACTCGTTCAACGATCCGTGAACGAGTCAATTATTACATGGCCCTTAGTCTCGTCCTGCTCTTGCCAAACATTTCTGTCATGTGGGGAGTGCCTTGGCCTCCATAAACAACCCTCTCTTACGCTTCCACGACATTGTATGAGTCAGAAGCTACAATATCCTTAGCTGTGAATGATAATGAAGTTTAGGATAATAATAATCATAATAATACTATTGTAAATGTGGTTGCAACATCGCCTCCCACTTTCTTAGAATCGTGGATTTATAGAAGACTTCGGGAACCTTACAAATAAGAAAGATTTTCAGGAACTGTCAAAAAAATAAAAAAAAAAAATAAAAAAAAAATTCAGTCAATCGTTTATCCCTTAAAAGAAGATTTTTTCCCCACTTACGGGGAGCAATACAGAAAGAGACTGTGTCTGGTTGGAAGGACCAGGCAAACAATAACAACAAAAACGACTATTGTGGTAATGTTGTTAGTAATAATTGTAGTAATTGTAGCATTCATCCTCATGGCCCTTATCAAGAGTAACAGCAATTATTATATCAGTGCCCATAAATTGTGGAATTTACCAACCAATTTGAACGAGTGCATTTTCCTCCATCAACTTACGGAGAAAACTTTTCCCTCAATTTGAACTCCAAAATTCATTAAGTAATTTAGCACCAAAGATATCAGATACTGTTCAAGTGAATTACGTATCAAAATCAGTTCCTTATCTTAAAAACTTGCCAGAAGACTTATCTTATCAACTTTAAAGCATTTTATCTCTGATTAAAGGGTTGTTGTGGCCTGATTGGTAACGTCTCTGTCTGGTGTTTGCCAGGTGGGGGTTCGAGTCCCGCTCAGACTCGTTAGTGCCGTTAGTGTCTACAACCTTACCATCTTTGTGAGCTAAGGTTGGGGGGATTTGGGGGAGCCTATAGGTCTATCTGCTGAGTTATCAGCAGCCACTACCTGGCCCTCCCTGGTTCTAGCTTGGGTGGAGAGGGGGCTTGGGCGTTGTTCATATGATATATGGTCAGTCTCTAGGACATTGTCCTGCTTGATAGGGCAATGTCACTGTCCCTTGCCTCTCCCATTCATGAGCGGCCTTTAAACCTTTAAACCTTTATTGTGATTCCGGTAACAATTACCTGGCAACTTTTGCCAATTAATTTGTATTATTCTGTTCCAACATCAAAATGACCTTCTGTAATTCCATAACGATGGCTACTTTCCTAATTCAACCGTATTCAATGTTTTCATTAAAGAGAAAACAACGGGTTCAGCCTTCTAAATATATGACCAGTCACAATGTCCACCATCAAGTTGATTATCATAAAATTCTTACAAAACATTTCAAAGGGACGAAAAAATTTATATACATACGAACAAATTGAGCTAGATTCATGAGAGCATATTTAGACCTTGGATAAGAATATCATCTTACGTTTCCTACAACATCAAATTGATAAATTTTAACAAAATCAATTTGTTCTGCAAGTGGTTCCATTCATTCGTGGTTCATTTAAACATGCCAATATAATTATGTACAGCTGGACGCAAGAATTCCTGGCACACCTAGCTCTGAGGAAGTGTGCCCTATCACACGATTTCTGCCGGCCAGTTTAGCCTTGAGCAGTAGATCTACCATCTTTCTTTGCGTTGGCTGTCTGGTTATTCACTGCCCAGTTAGGACGATGTGTGCCAAGAATTCCTACGTCCAGCTGTACTCCATGAATGGATTAAAATTTATCGTTAGAGCGAGGATCGATGTCTTCTTAGTAACATACAATAATGATATGCATCTGGAATGGGTTATCTAATCTGGTTTCTATTTCATTCTATTTTCCTAGTCTTCTAAATTCTCCAAACTGCAAACCACATGTGTCAACAAAAGCGTTATATAAGTTTAAGGAAAAGATCTTTTGGTCGGTGCAACCTCACCATCCCTTGTGAGGTAAGGCGGAGCCTATAGGTCTACCTGTTGAGTCATCAGCTGATATTTGCCTGGCCCTCCTTGGTCCTAGCTTGGATGAAGAGGGGCTTGGGCGCTGCTCATATGTATATATGATCAGTCTCTAGGGCATTGCCCAATTTGCTGGGCCAAAGTCATTGTCCCTTGCCTCTGCCATTTATGACCGGCTTTCAAAACTTTAAACAGAGGTAACGGTCAACAGAAGTAAAAGAGAAGTTTGAATTATATTATTATTATTATTATTATTATTATTATTATTATTATTAGCCAAGCTACAACCCTAGTTGGAAAAGCAAGATGCTATAAGCCCAAGGACTCCAACAGGGAAAAATAGCCCAGTGAGGAAAGGAAACAAGGAAATAAATAAATGATGCAAACAAATCAACAATAAATCACTCCAAATTAAAAGAAATTAAGGAATTAAAAGAAATTATATGGGCAAGAGCAGGGTTGGGGAACCCTTTTTTGGATGAAGACCATCTTGCAATTCCTCAATGCTCCTTAAGGCCGCATAGAATTTTGTTGGTTATTTTATCCTCCAAGTAATGTATTAGTAATCTAAAGAAAGTGTAACAGGTTTATAAAAATTTAAAGCATTACAATTTCAAATATTTGAATTAAGTACTTTTTATACAAGTAATCAGTAAATCAATTATATTGAAAACTAAATTTTAAAATATTTCATTCAAGGTTACGTAATTTTATAACTACCTTAAGTAAATGAATAATATCGAAAGCATGTCATTTTCAAATTACTTTAGTTAAGCAAGTAGGTTCTTTGTAATGAAGTGATAAATAAAATAATATTAATCTTTTGGTAAAGATAGCTTATAAATATCAACAATATAACCTTTTCAAATATTTTATATTGGCAAGTAGGTACGTTTTAAACAATCACATCTCATGAAAATGCAACATCCCAGTAAAAAAATTGTATCTGTTTAAACACACTTAGCTGTTTTCATTGGAAAAAAAACAACAATTATTTGCTTTCTTAAGATAATCAATATATCCCTAGTCTTTAGCCCTCATAGCTGGAACACCATCAGTGCATAACTTATTATAATAAGGAAGTAAAATTTAGTCCTCCATTGTGACATTGCTTATTGAAGTTATTAAAATGTCTGTTCCTCTTGTCCTTGCGTTAAGTTTACCCAACGAAAGCTGTTTTTCATACAATAAAAACTCATCAGTGAAAGCACAAATAAAATACTTTTATGCCAAAAATCTGGAACCTGTTGACTCATCTAAAACTAGTATAGATCACAGTTAGGATATGGACAAAACAGGAACTCTCGTCCATCATACGTTAAATCCCTCACTCACTGCAACTAGTAGTTTTTCCTTGTCAGCTACAACAGCTGTTGCAGCTGACAGGGAAAAACTGCTAGTTGTATTAAGTTAGGATTCATTGAATTCAAGGAAAAATTGATCCCATTCTCTGGGAGGTACATCACTGAATACAACTTTCCTATTGTCTGTGTATACATAAATGTATGTGTGTACATACAGTAGAATGATTTGAAACACAATATTCAGTGTCAAAGCAGAAATATACAACACATACTGTACATATATCAAAAGCCATAGAAGGTCGCACTTGATGGTCCAGAAGGCCATATGCGGCCTTAAGGACGCAGGTTCCCCATCCCTGCCGCAAGACCAAAATATTCATTAAGGAAGTTAAGGAAAAGGCCAACAAAGGTAAAGGAAGTATGAAGAAAAGGGCTCATGAATAAAGAGAAGTTTAACGAAAAGGTCAGAACAGATTAAGAATAGGGCTGCAAGAGGTTTAAAGATATTTCAGCAATAAGTCAGAAACTCAAAGCATATGGGGATTTCAAGAGAAAGTTAAAGAAATCCACAATAAAAGTTCAAAGAAGTTCAAGAGGTCGACAAATGCACAATGATAAAAGTTCAACAGATGTCTAATAAAAGCTTCAGGTAAAGTTCAACAGAAGTTTCAGGAAACGAGTCAACATCGTTTCCTTTGACTGTACCATTGACGAGAGAGAGAGAGAGAGAGAGAGAGAGAGAGAGAGAACTTTTAACTGTTTACTTTCCCCATTAAAAAAATCAAATCATACATACCTTACATAACATTTTCTTTAAAGAGAGAGAGAGAGAGAGAGAGAGAGAGAGAACTTTTAACTGTTTACTTTCTCCATTAGAAAAATCAAATCATACATACCTTACATAACATTTTCTTTAGAGAGAGAGAGAGAGAGAGAGAGAGAGAGAGAGAACTTTTAACTGTTTACTTTCTCCATTACAAAAATCAAATCATACATACCTTACATAACATTTTCTTTGGAGAGAGAGAGAGAGAGAGAGAGAGAGAGAGAGAGAGAGAATTATTGACGGTGTTTCCTTTCTCCATTGAAAACAGTCAAATCCTACATACCTTACATGAATTTTTTTTTTAGAGAGAGAGAGAGAGAGAGAGAGAGAGAGAGAGAGAGAATATTAATGACTGTATCTACTTTCTCCATTGAAAACAATCAAAACATACAAACTTTACACAACATTTTCTTTCTATATCATATTCAGCATTAAATGTAACTATCTAATACCATTAGTTTTAATTGTAAGGAAAGAAAACATTAAACATGCACCAACAATAACAGCGGCAATTTTACCTTAGAAGAAACACTATACATTTTCCAATACATTCTCCTACTGTAGTCTCTCTCTCTCTCTCTCTCTCTCTCTCTCTCTCTCTCTCTCCCTGCGCGCGCACTTATTCCACCCTATACGAAGTATATATACACCAGTAACCTAGTGTTAGTCTATTAGACTCCGCTGGGTAATAAAAAGGTTTTAAATCTGACATCTACCTGTAATTCTGTATCCGAAATCAAGCTGAGAAACTCCCGCCAGGCAATAAAGGTCCGAGTGGAAAAGATACAACACTGCACACAGACCTTAATTAGAAAGTGTCCCTTGTGATTCTCTCTCTCTCTCTCTCTCTCTCTCTCTCTCTCTCTCTCTCTCTCTCTAAATATGTTACAGTACTCTGTCTATGTTACAGTACTATGTCTAACTAAATATGTTACAGTAATACTAGTAGTAGTAGTAGTAGTAGTAGTAGTAGTGGTAGTAGTAGTAGTAGTAGTGATAACAATAATAATAATAATAATAATAATAATAGTAGTAGCAGTAGCAGTGGTCAGTGGTAGCAATAAAAATGATAGTAGATATAGTAGTAGTAGTAGTAGTAGTAGTAGTAGTAGTAGTAGTAATAATAAAATAATCATTATAGTAGTAGAAGTTGCAGTAGTAGTTACCAGCAGCAGCAGTAGTAGTAGTAGTAGTAGTAGTAGTAGTAACAGCATGAGGAATACGTCAAATCAATAACAAGTCGAATTTAAAAGGAAAATAAAGGATTACATTTTATCCTGGTAGCGCCCGAGCTTTTGAATAAAACAAGGAATAAAGACGCCTTATTTCAAGTAATTGTAGGGAAAATATTTAAGAAATAATAAAGCTGAACTAATAACAAAAAATTCAACCTAACTCAATGAAACATCAATATGATTTTTGGTGATTTCTAAGTAGATTGAAAAACCATCAAAATTTACAGAACGAATCAATACGATGCAGAGATTAAGCTGCTTGAGAGAGAGAGAGAGAGAGAGAGAGAGAGAGAGAGAGAATTCCAACACTTGTCCGACAAAGATTCCATGCGAACTTTAAGAATTTAAGGGTGATAAAATCAATATTAAAGAAGTCACCATGACTATAAGAACCATTCTGAGCTTCCCAAGCTATCAAAAATAGTCATTTCAGTGGCCATAAGATCTTAGAGGAATCTTTTACCGGTAACATCTTCCTAAATTATTATATCATAAACATTGATAGTATTTACAGAAGTAGTAAATGGCATATACATTCAAACACGTGCAAGTTCTCTTGTCCCAAGAAAGTACAAGGAAATGAAGTGGGTAGAATCCTGGCTTACATTCGCCCCGGCTGCGACCAGCCACAGTCGACAAACTCCAAGTACTCACGTATTATATTAGAAAGAATATATCAAAGAAAAGACATGGTATATATATATATATATATATATTCATATATATATATATGTATATATACATATATATATATATATATATATGTATATGTATATATATATATATATATATATATTTCCAATTTAAATGGAAATGAGACGAAGTCGATACATTTCGAACAACGTTGTACTTGTCTGGTACAAGAATTTAAGCTCCGTCCAATTTTCAATATATATATACATATATATATATACACACATATATATATATATATATATATATAAGTGTGTGTTTGTATATATAGTTACACACCTAATACTTAAGCATTAATACTATATTCTTTTCTCGCCAAAAACCGTGTTACAATGACAATGTTTTTTTTTATTTATATATATGATTGTTTTAAAACCAAAGTAATCTCCATTATCTCTGGTCAATAAACCCACACTGAAGACAATTTACTCCGAAAAGATACACAAACCCCTTTTTGTCCCAAAAGTTTAATATATACATTTAAATTTCCTTTTTTTTTCTTTAATTAGGGTAAGTCCTGGGGAAAAAAAGAGCAAAAGATCCATTCATCCTTTGAACGCTCTTACATTAACTTCAGTCAAAAACTTCCTCCTTCATTAACTTCAATCAAAACTTCCTTCTACATTAACCTCAGTCAAAACTTCTTCCTACATTAACTTCCGTCAAAACTTCCTCCTACATTAACTTCAATCAAAATTTCCTCCTACATTAACCTCAGTCAAAACTTCCTCCTGCATTAACTTCAGTCAAAACTTCCTCCTACATTAACCTCAATCAAAACTTCCTCCTACATTAACTTCAGTCAAAACTTCCTCCTGCATTAACCTCAGTCAAAACATCCTCCTACATTAACCTGAGTCGAAAGTTCCTCCTACATTAACTTCAGTCAATACTTTCTCCTACATTAACTTCAGTCAAAACTTCCTCCTACATTAACTTCAGTCAAAACTTCCGCCTACATTAACGTCAGTCAAAACTTCCTCCTACATTGACTTCAGTCAAAACTTCTTCCTATATTAACCTCAGTCAAAACTTCCTCCTACATTATCTTCAGTAAAAACTTCCTCCTACATTATCTTCAGTCAAAACTTCCTCATACATTAACCTCAGTGGAAACTTTCTCCCGCATTAACCTCAGGCAAATCTTCCTCCTACATTAACTTCAGTTAAAACTTCCTCCTGCATTAACTTCAGTCAAAACTTTCTCCAACATTAACCTCAGGCAAAACTTCCTCCAAAAATTTCCCACTCAACGCCTAGAGGGGCTGATTTTACTAGGGCTTAAAGAAACCCAGTCGGTTCTTCTCATAGACTCCAAGACATATTTTTTATCACCTCAGTCCCTTCTGTGATGCCGTCATATTATTGGTTAACACCTGACTAGAATAAAAAAAGAAGCCACCGGCCCCGCCTTTTAGTTCTTGGGACATCCCAACAGAGGATGCACTGTAAACACCGGCTGCAACACCTTAACCCATTTTGTTGAACAGCCATTCCATTATATGCTCAACTTTACATCTTGGTTCTAATTTTTGCTCTTTTGATTGGAGACAAGTACCTTTCTAGTAATATGACTCCGCTGTTTGGTTAAACAAACTTCTAGATTGCAAAATCTAATCATTAACCATAATTTTATTCTTCCGGAGTAGCACAGATAGTCTCCGGTTAATGAAATTTTAGTTTAACTAACTTATTTTTCCCTTTCCGTCGCCCTCCTCGTATCAAAAGGTATAAATACATATGAATGATATCAATTAAAGAAAGCAACCATCTAAGCCTTCTACAAAAACACCCCCGCCCTTCGACCTTTCAAAAGGGCCCATTCCCGCCAAGGGTGCCCTTTGAGATACCCCTGTAAGTCCCACCCACCCACTGGGTCTGCAGTGCCTCCGAAGGGCCCCATTACACTTAGAGAATGCCCGCGAGATGCCCCTGGCAGATCCTATCTCACCTGGCCGCTCGCCCCTACCTATAAACGTCTCACATAAAACCTGTCTCTGTTATTTCGGGACAAAAAGGGTTTTGTGTTTCCTCTCGGAGTAAATCATCTTCACTGTGGTTTTACTGCTCGGCCTGAGATAATGGGGATTACTATGGTTTTAAAATAAAATCATAAAAAAAAAGCACTGCCACCAAAAAGGATTCCCAGATAAAAACTGGGGCCTCGGCGAGACACGAAAAATATGGTCTTAATGTTTAAGAATTTGGAGCGTGACAATGCCCCATCCATTTTGGCCATTATTTAAATGGGCGGAGCGAAAGGGCTTTCTGCTGCAATACAGCTTTAATTTCTCATGCAGAGAGAGAGAGAGAGAGAGAGAGAGAGAGAGAGAGAGAAATAGCATCCTCTATTGAACATTCATACAACTTAAGAGAGAGTTCGTCTATCTTACAATCATACTACTTGAGAGAGAGAGAGAGAGAGAGAGAGGGAGAGAGAGAGAGATTCTCTATTTTAGATTCATACGACTTGACAGAATCAATCGTTAAATTCGTACCTTATTAGTCATTACAAATTCATAATTGGAGAAACACCGAGTGTTTTCTCCCTTCTCATTCATAAAACATAATGTGTAAAATGGAATGAGTCATGACACAAGCCTATGATTTATGTACTTGTAAAGTGCATGTGCTAAGCGGTATATCTTAGCAGTCCATGTTTGCCAACGGTTATATAAGCGGATGAGCAACCTGGTGGAGTAAAGAGAAATTTGGGTGTGGAGGAAATGCCCCCCTAAATCTCGAAGAAGTCACTGGCAGCAGGGTGACGGATTGGGTTTGAGGCGATTAGACAAGCTGTCTCTTCGGCTTATACCCTCGATGCCTGGCGGATGATCTTACTAGAATTAGTATGGACCGGCAGGGGTCACTTGCCTTAGATAGTGATCACCACCTCCTCATTGCCACACCGAAGTTAAAACTGAAAGCACCCAACCGAAATGTAGATAGAATACCTAGGTTTGATACAACTAAGCTTCTATAAAATTAGCAGAGTCAGCTTTGCAATTGAATGTAGGAATCGATTTGCAGTCTTAGATACTTTAAGAGAAGACCAGACAATTAACGAAGAATGGTGTAATATCTAGAACATATCTCAGTTGGTAGCGAAGTTTTAGGACATGTAGTTACAAGGAGAAGGCCATGGATATCAAATGATACTTGGGATACTATAAAAAGAGACAAAGACAGAAATTTATTGTTTAAAATTTTTCGAGGAAGTAATGAGGGTTACAAGGTGGAGCATGCTAAGTATTCCAGTATTGATAGTGAAGTGAAAATAAAAGCCAGGAATGACTGGAGAGAATCTTTACGCAGTAAAGCAGATGAGGCTGACAAAGCTATGAATTCAGGGAGTGGCTATGGTGTAAGAATTGCTTAAAGAATTATTAATGAAATCGCTATTGGGACAAAGAAGAAGAAGCATATACCCATCAAAAAGAGAGATGGATCAGTTATAACAATCGAAGCTGAAGAAAGGCAACGTTGGATGGAACACTTTAGTGAGATCATGAATAGGAGATATGAAGGGAATAATTTGATTGATATACCTGAAGCTGAGGAAGGTCTTGATGTGCCCATGAATTAATTCAGTGTGTTTGAAGTCGAAGCTATTTTTTAAAAAACTCAAGAGATGGAAATATCCTGGATACGATGGAATAACTGCAGAGATGATATTGGCTGAAAATGAAGTGACTCCCAGAATACTTACAAGATTATTTTGTAGAATGTGGCATGGAGAGACAAAACTTGATGAATTGGAGCTAGGAATGTTGGTGAAAATGGCAGCAAAAGGAGATCTGACTGATTGCAAAAATTACAGAGGTATCACACTTACGTCAGTCGTCATGCAAATATATAGTTGGCTTATTCTAAAGAGGCTAGAGAGAAAGACTGATGAAAAGCTGAGAGATGAACAAGCGGGATTTAGAAAAGGTAGAAGTTGTACTGACCAAATTTTCCTTTTAAGGCATATTGTACAGCAATGTGTAGAATATAGGATTCCATTGTTGATGGCATTTGTGGACTATGAAAAATCCTTTGCTAATGTGCAGCGGCCAATTTTGTGGAGAGTACTGCGTTATTATGGAGTTCCTCATAAATATGTAAATTTGATTAAGTTTGTTCATGAGCATAGAAAGTACAAAGTTAATGTTAGTGGAGTCCTATCAAATGAATTTAAAGTGAACAGTGGAGTACTCCAAGGGAATGTGTTGTCACCTATGTTGCTTATCCTCCTCATGGATTTTATAATGCATAGAACAGTTGGAGATGGTGGAGAAGGATTGGACTTGATTAGTAATAGGAAGTTAGCTGACGTAAAGTATGCTGATGACGCTGTCCTTATTCGCAAAATAACACAGGATTTGCAGTGCTTGCTTACCACAATGCATGAAATAACACAGGATAGAGATGATGAGAGCGGAAATTGCAATAGATGATGAAATGTCATTGGAAGGAGAAAGGATTAATAAGGTAGAATCATTTAAATATCTAGGAAATATGATCTCTAATACAGGGTCTTTAGAATTGCAGTTTAATGAAGGATTGATAAAAGCAAATCCGACAATGGCTAGGTTAAATAAAATTTGGAAAACAAATCGCCTGAAATTACACAAAAAAAAATCAGGCTATATATCAGTTTAGTCAGATCGGTATTACTGTATGGACATGAGTCGTGGTATGACAATGAAACAATATCCAACAGATTTCGTAGATTTGAGAACAAAGCCCTCAGAAGAATATTGGGAGTTGAATGGCAGGACAGGATTAGAAATGAAACTATATGAGAGATTACTCGAGTGCCATATGTGGATGAGATCATGGTGAGGGGCAGATGGAGATAGTTTGGGCATGCTCTTCGCACTCCCCCCCGAAAGAGATTAGTTCACCAGACTTTCAACTGGGCTCCTCGAGGCACTAGAAGAGTTGGAAGACCCAGACCTACATGGCTGAGGACTATGAAGCGTGAAGTGGGAAGTGACGAATGGATAAGTATCGATTTAAAAGCCCAAGATAGAGACGATTGGCGAAATCTAACTGAGGCCCTTTGCGTCAATAGTCGTAGGAGATGATGATGATGATTATATCTTACCATTTTGTAATATAAAGTTGGGATTTTCCCAAGATTGTTTGTAAGCAATCATGAAAGTTTTTTTTTTTTTTTTCTAAGTTCCATACCCATCAAATCATAAGAACATATTGTTTATATTGAGAAAATGTCTTCTACATTAAAGACAACGGATTTTTTTTTGTTCTTTGTACTCCCCAAGAGAGATTAGTCCATAAGCCACTAGAAGAGATTGAAGCCCCAGGCCTACGTGGCTGAGAACTATGAAGTGTGGAGTCGGAGATGATGGATGGAGAACTATTGATTTAAACCTCAATACGCGTAGGAGATGATGATAACTACCGCTTAGTTCGACGAGATGCTGTTGACGAAAGAAACATAATACGTAAAAAAATGATGAAAAATTCGTCTGAAGCTACCGAGGCTCCAAATGGAGCCAGCATGTAACTAACCAACCAATTTGACCTCCTCGTTTTCCGGTTCAACTAACCTTGCCGACCTCTGCTTCCCGGTTCAATGGAATATTCCAAAATGGTATCGCTTTAACAGAACGACATCGTCTTTTCGCACGTACAAAAATACAAGTGGTAATTGGGTTTTATAATCTATTTCAACGAAGTTATCGATCTGTTTTTAAAGACCTAAATACTTGAAGGAACATACAATCTGTCTTCCCGAGTTGTTAATGTCACTCCTTAACCAAAAGTCTTTTTTTTTAATTATAATTCTCATTATCACCGTCTAACCTTAAGAGAATTCTCTCCCGTCATTCTAATTAGTTTCGTCCAAGTTGACAGGAAGAACTTTTTTATTGCCCTTCTATCCTGCGATCACCGAAGAAAAAAGGAGTTTTTCACGGTTTGTGCAACTGATAACGTCAAACGTTAAAACAATGTATTTTGCCCACTGACTGAACCAGAGGCGTTTTTTTAGGCTTTCCATAAAAACATAAAATAAATAATTACCGAAATAAGGTAACACAAACGCTTAGGTTGGCTTCACACGAGTGGATTGATACAGCGCGGTTTTGTCGCGCGGATAAGAAATGAACGAAGATCAATGAGGCCACGTGCACTACTAATTCGGTGTAGCGACGAGGCAGGCCTTTGTTATTATTACAGATTGCCTGACCTTTACGGCCAGGCACGGGCTCTTGCCCACTTGCAGCCCGTAGCTAAGGGTGGTGGCCGCTCGGGGAAAATCCCGTCGCGTAAAGCTAAGGGTGGTAGCCGCTCGGGAAAAATCCAGTGTAAAGACACGCCTCCTAACGACGGAAATATTTTCGTACGGAAAAATCCTCTCGTGTGAAGCGAGTCTAACTTAGTATGCTCAACAAAACATCAACCCCACCTGTAATCCCGTCACGGCCTCATAGGGATTTATTAATAGTAAGGGATTTATTTTAAGCCAGGCTCATCCGCATCCCGCTCAGATGGGTGCGTCACGAGTGATGACAGGCTGTCACATTTCTTAGGGCGCTTGCTGGGGTCAATTCTATGCATAACAGGGAACTTCTTATTGAAATGTCACGCCAGAATGGTATTAAATTCTTAAGGTAAGAGGGGCGGGGCTTTGTGAAAGATAAATGTGAAGGCGTAATAGAATTCATGAAGAGGTCCTCGGAATTCGAGAGAGAGAGAGAGAGAGAGAGAGAGAGAGAGAGAGAGAGATGAACTATTGACCTGGTACCTTTTTAGTATGCCATTACTCAGGGCTAGGAAGTCAGGAAATCAATTACTAGAACCACACAGAATTGAAAAATAGAGAAAAACTGCCAAATGCATTACCGTATGTATCCTCCCTTATAGAGGAAGTGTCCTGGCTATAATTCTTTCCTGTTACATTGAGCGGCATTGCCAGACGTATAACTACTCGGTATCACCCATCCCTTGGGTAGGGGAGAGAGGGAGCAGTCATACCATGGTAGGAGGGGGGTACCTCGAGAGGTAAAACTCTGAAACCACAATCTCTTGCAAATTGCCGAACCAACGGGTTGTAATTAGGAAAGGAGGAGGGGTGGGAAGGGTTGAATCTGTGCGTGTATGCATATCTATCTAAATATATTTATTACTCGTCATTTTGACGGGTCGCATACACCAGTAAAGTATAATGGCCAATTAGTCAATATACATTTTTTTTTTCATATTAGAATCAACAATAAAATGGTATAATACGTACCGTCGAAAAAAAAAAATCTCGGAATTTTAAAGGCAAACCTTCATTTAAACTTCAATGAATTCAGGTATATATGAAAACTACCGGATCCAATCAACATGGCAGGAAATATATATCTTAAATGCATTCATCTCTTATAACGTGCTATGTTACAGAAATCCACATTCATGTGAATATCTGGATTTTATGGATTTTTTCAAGTTTTTTTTTAATCTGAAAGAGAAAACATTAGGTTTGATATATGATAGCTTTATTTTATTTTCGATTGATAAGGAATTTAATTTAAAAATGAGACTGAAGACTTTTGAAAGACTTGGGTCAGTGAAATGTGTTTTGATAAATGTAAGTAGGTGACTAAGAACCTTTATCGGGCAATAAAGTGTTTGTTGCGTGAGAGAGAGAGAGAGAGAGAGAGAGAGAGAGAGAGAGAAATTACCAATAACTGCAAAAGGCCACTAGGGGGGAGGGAGAGAGAGAGAGAGAGAGAGAGAGAGAGAGACCAATAACTGCTAAATGCCACTGGCAAAGAGAGAGAGAGAGAGAGAGAGAGAGAGAGAGAGAGAGAGACTACCAATAACTGTTAAGCGCCCTTGTCAATAAGAGTCACATAAGCATATGGCCTAAAAACTCATCCTTAAAACTATGCAAGAAATAATAAAAATTGACGTAATCAATCATTGAATGAATCCATCTCTAAATTAAGTCTACAATTATAAACATCATTTACTTTTTAATTATAATCGACCACTTGCCAGTACAATAAATTTCTACTGTCAGTGTGTGCATGCGCATGGTAATAAAACATGTGTATTTGTTTGTATGGAATTAGGTAATACCATGAATAGAAAACACATAATGGGGAAAGATAAACAAAACTTATATCCAATCACAAAAAACTGCAGGGTAAAATAAAAATTATTCTATTAAAAAAAAAAAAGAGAGAGAGAGAGAGAGAGAGAGAGAGAGAGAGAGAGAGAGAGAAGAGGAGGAAGCAGAAGCAGAAAAAGAGAAGAAGAAGAAGAAGAAGATGATGATGAAAAAGCTCGCACAGCCTTCACAGTAAATTAACTAAACCATTAAAAAACTTACAAAAACTTCAAGGCAAATTAAACAAAGATAAAATAATTACAATATTTTACCTCGAAAATAAAACATTTATACAAAAACAGCATAGAAACAAAAACACAACACAAACGCTCCCCAGGACACAAACCACAAAGAGTCGATACGCATACTAAACTCTCCCCGACTCTTTAAAGAATGAGAGAAAAAAACTTAATTTAGAAGAATTCAGATAATAGACCAAGATATGCTTTAAGGCACGCTGATGGCATTAAGCACACGCAGGAATACTTCTAAAGTTAGGAGTATTACATCCAATGAGAGAGAGAGAGAGAGAGAGAGAGAGAGAGAGAGAGAGAGAGAGAGAATATTTTCCCTTTTCTTCTCACGAAAAAAATGCAGAAGTACATAAGCCCAATCATATTTTGCAGAACACAAACCTTTGCAAATAAGACACCCCTAGAATGGAAATTCTCTCTCTCTCTCTCTCTCTCTCTCTCTCTCTCTATATATATATATATATATTAATATATATATATAAATATATATATATTTTATATATATATATATATATAGAGAGAGAGAGAGAGAGAGAGAGAGAGAGAGAATACACACAGTCCTATGTGCAAATGTATGGAGACATATGTATAAGCATATATATGTGGTATATATATATATATATATATATTTAAATTATATATATATATATATATATATATTTAAATTATATATATATATATATATATATATACACTAACATAAAAAACCAAACTCTTAATATTTCAAATCAAGCCCGACTTCAACCGGACACCTCTTCATTATATATTCCAGTCAGCGATCATGAAGACGACTTATCATACTATACGCGAGAGAGAGAGAGAGAGAGAGAGAGAGAGAGAGAGAGAGTCGTCACAAGACAAGATTCGTCAGATATATGACAGGGCCTCTTGATACGATACGAATAACAAACGTGTTTTTTTAACGGAAAGACCAGCTATAGTTAATTCTTTTTAGTGAGGCAGATGAGTCGACACGCAGGGGTGCCCTTTAAGCTTGGAAAAGTTTCCCGATGGCTGATTGGTTGGACAAGATCATTCTAACCAATCAGATAGCAAGAAACTTTTCCGAGCTAAAAGGGCACCGCTGCGAGTCAGTGCAAATGCTTCAATAAAAAAAATTGAGTATAGTGAATATTTATAATATTAAAAACAAATCTTATAAGCCATCAAAGTAAATTTTCAATAAAAAAAGAACTGTAGTAATAATAAAGCCTATCAAAGTAAAATTTTATGATTGTAATAAATATTGTATTAATGATAATAATTTTAAATTATAGCATAAATTAGAATATTCGATAAACATTACAGTCATATTTCGTCGGCGAAATAATTTGAATAAGAAAAAAACAGCAAAAATAAAAATAATATAAGCCATCAAAGGAATACTAATAAAAAAAAAAAAGAGCACTCTAGGAGTGCCGACCTCCACCACGGCAGATTATTTCTCCAAACTAGCTTGCCTTAGGGTTTATTCGATCGACCTTTTGCTCGACCTCGACCTTGCCCTTTGACTTAGAACGTTCAAAACTGAATCACCGCCACGTCGCAACATAGAAATTATATGTATATATATATATATATATATATAGAGAGAGAGAGAGAGAGAGAGAGAGAGAGAGAGTTTCACTACTCTACGAGTAAAATTGCTGCCAGGAAGTTGTACAAACAGACAAACAGAAAAATAGGGGCAAAAACATAACCTCCTCCCAACTTCGTTGGCGGAGGTAAATATGATAACAATTACGATTGTTATATAGTATTAAAGAGAATAACATGAAATTAAAGCTGAAATTAAAATGTAATTGGAACGATACAATTCATGTATTTCTCAAACCAAATAGTTTGAATAAAAACAGTTGGCAATAAAAATAAAATAAATAAAAAAATAATCATAATAATTACGATTATTATATAGTATCAAAAAGAATAACATGTAATAAAGATGAAATGAAAATATCCGGGGAACAATACAATTCGTGTATTTCGTAAACCTAAAAGTTTGAATAAAAACAGCTGGCAATAAAAAATAAAATAATTAAAAAAATTATAATAATAATTACGATTGTTATATAGTATGAAAAAGAATAATATCAAATAATAGATGAAATGAAGATATCCGTGGAACAATACAATTCATGTATTTCGCAAACCACATAGTTTGAATAAAACCAGCTGGCAATAAAAAACAAAATAAATAAAAAAGATTATAATAATAATTACGATTATTATATAGTATTAAAAAGAATAACATGAAATAAAGTTGAAATTAAAATATAATTGGAACGATACAATTCATGTATTTCGCAAACCAAATAGTTTGGAAAAAAAAAAAACAGCTGGCAAGAAAATATAAAAAAAATAATAATGATTACGATTGTTATATAGTATAAAAAAGAACAACATTAAATAATATATGAAATAAAAATATCCGGGGAACAATACAATTCATGTATTTCGCAAACCAAATAGTTAGGAAAAAAATAGCTGGTTAAAAAAAAAAAAAAAAAAAAAAACTTAAAAAATCTATTTTGCAAAGTGTCTCTCCCCTTCATCAATCCCACACCTCACAAATGAAGCAATTCGTTTCTCCTCACTTAACCCGAATAGAGGAGCGAGGGTTCCTTATCTAGCGGCTAGTTCCTTCTCCTTCGCGGAGAGAAGTGGCCTATTCTTATGCAAAGTGGACGAGCGGATTGCTTCAAATTTTCTAAGTGTAGAATTGGGTAGCGCCATTTCTCAACTCAAGGTTCGAGATGAATGTGCTGGGCATTAGTTGGAATTCTTGCATGATACGGGTAAGCACCTTCTTAAATAATTTGGAATTTTTTTTGTATTTAAGCTTCTCTCTCTCTCTCTCTCTCTCTCTCTCTCTCTCTCTCTCATATATATATATAAATATATATATATATATATATACATATATATACACACACATATATATATATATATATATATATATACATATATATATATATATATATATACTGTACATATATTCGTAGGTAAATGTGTGTACACAGACACAGACACAGACACACACACATATATATATATACAGTATATATATATATATATATACAGTATATGTATATCTATATATATATATATATATATACATATAAACATATATATATATATGTGTGTATTTGTGTTCCTTCTTAACTCACTCTTACTGTATCTTACCATAATTTTTCAAGAAGTGGGTACAAGATGTAATACTTATTCGAAGCACTTCAAAATGCTGAACAAAATTTATATGAAAAAAAAAAACACACTTCTGTACCACCAAAATAAGTCTAAAAATTCAAATAAATATCGAAGTAAAGAAACCCTCATCATACCCATTATGAATGTGCGTCAACAACACCTGCACCAAAAGAAATGTCACATCAAACCATCAATAGATAGAAAGTAAACCCACAAAATAATTATCCTTCTCCCATAGGTGAACACACCTGTGAGAGGTGACACACACGTGTGCATATGAATTACTATTTCATATCGAATTCATTCTGCCATTCACAGATCCATAGGGAAATAGAATTTTTTTTGTGATAAGTAACTTACACGTTTATCTTCCTTCCTACGTGGCGCTGAGGTTCGAATCCCTGGCCGGGCAAAAGTAAGGATCATAAAAAGTACTTATGGGTCTGTGATCTCGCGGAAGAGTTAATTCGATAAAAATGGTATGAGTGGGTTATCTGATTAATGAAAATCACAAGTGTACTGTATATACATATATATATATATATATATATATGTATATATATATATATATATACATATGAAATATATATATATATATATATATATATAATAAATACATATACATACACACATATATATATATATATACATATATATCCTCGATACTGAACATATTCATATTCTACGAAAGAGATTTTTTTTTCCCTTGCAAAATGAAGGGTACAAAGACTTCTGAAGACTTGAAGAAAAAACTTGGATACAGCATAAGAAAAGAGATCTGGATATCCAGGGGTATGTCAAATCTAATGGGCACGCAAATTCCGCTTCAATTTTGGTTAAGGGTAAATCAGTTTGACTATATATATATATATATATATATATGTGTGTGTGTGTGTGTGTGTGTTGTATAAAATTTGTGCCACGTACTATTCCTAAATTCTTATTTAATGGAAAATTACACACACACACACACACACACACACATATATATATATATATATATATACGTGTGCGTGTATATAAACAATCTAATTTTCCACTAAATAAGAATTTAGGAATAGTACGTGGCACAAATTTCATATAAAGTTAATTGGTATATATACATACATACATATATATATATATATATATATACATAGGGAAAAAAAATTTAGCAACCACGTAAGTGCACCAAGCATGAAATCCTCAGAACTATACGGCACTTGAACACAGCGCGCGTAAAAAGACAGCGTATACGCACAGGTATAAAGCAAAAGTAATAAGACCAGTCAAAATGACAGCCATTACGCTTCATGATTCTGGTACATAAAACTCGGAACATAACACACAAAGCATTGCTGAGCCGGCTCAGCTTATGTATGTATTCACAAAGAGCTTTTTAACATTCATTGCATATTGCATGCTTTAAGTTTAGCCGGACATAAGGCCACACTTGCAATGTAATTGTGAGGTTGACAATGGGTGAGTATGTGACTAATATATGCATACACGTATACAAATACATATGTACATATACATATATATATATATATATATATATGTGTGTGTGTGTGTGTGTGTGTGTGTATCTTTCCGGTTACGCTCAGTTCTTCCCGACCCTCTAGCGAGAGGGAGTAGAAATACCACGGCTAAAGGGGGTGTGTATATGTATATCTAAATATTTAGGCATTATATTTGACGGGTTGCATACACTAGTGCGTATGTGTGTATGTATGTATGTATATATATATATATATATATATATATTTATATATACACACATATATATGTGTGTGCGCGTGTAAGTGTACATAAATACGTGTATATATATATATATATATATATAAACGCTCCAGTTTCATTTCAAGAGGATAGCCACGATTAAGCAAGTATTTTGGGATGACGTTCCAATCCCTATGGACTTCTCCCCCTTGGCTGAAACCCTCCCGGTCAACTAATTACCAGGTACACAATCCACTGCTTAGAGCCATGAAGTCCCACAATATTTTTATAGTAAATCACCTATGTTGGTCTGCTTCCCTCTGAATGCGTTTGCCTGAAGACCTCATTTCTCTTCCTTTATGTTTTGTTAAAGTTTTCATAGTTTATATAGGAAATATTTTTTTTAAATGTTACTGTTCTTAAAATATTTTATTTTTCCTTGTTTACTTTTCTCACTGGGCTATTTTCCCTATTGGGGCCCGTGAGCTTATAGCATCTTGCTTCTCCAACTAGGGTTGTAGCTTAGCAAGTAATAATAATAATAATAATAATAATAATAATAATAATAATAGGCCTCTCTTGTAGAACAATAGCCTTTATATCTCTCAATACCTTTATCGAAATATCCAAGACAAAATTCTTGTTTATCGTATTTTATTTTATCGGTTTTGCCTTTTTAATGGAGGCCAAAAGGTCTCCGATATGTCAATTCATGTGTGGTTTATGCCAGTTTTCATCACCACACTGAACAGTATGGGTTGGTGATGGTGGGAGATTTTCTTCTGATCGCTCATGGCAAACCACCTATAATGTTCTCCCTAACTATAGTCCATTTCTTTTATCGAGGCAGATTTGCACCCGACTCGCAGCGGTGCCCTTTTAGCTCGGAAAAGTTTCCTGATCGCTGATTGGTTAGAATTATCTCGTCCAACCAATCAGCGATCAGGAAACTTTTCCGAGCTAAAAGGGCACCGCTGCGAGTCGGTGCAAATCTGCATCGCTAAACGAAATGGACTATAGTAGAACTTTGCGGATCCTGACGATTTACAAACTCTTTCACTATGTTAAGATATCCCCCTCACAAGGGCTATTCATACACATATCTGTATACAGTATAGGTGGGATGAAAGCAGTCCCGTCAAGGTTTAAGGGCAAGGGACAGTGAACATGCCCTCACATGACATTGCCCTATAGACTGACCATATATACATTTGATCAGCGTCCTACTGTTCTTACATTTTTTTCTTATTATGATTTTTCATTAATTCTCTTGTAGTTCACTTAGCTCTTTTCCTCACAGGGCTATTTTTCCTGATATATATATATGTATACATATATATACATATATATATATATATATATATATATATGACCAGGGAGGGACAGGCAATGGCTCCTGATATATCTGCATGTAGGCCTTAGCTCACAAGGATGATGGGGTTGCTGACACTACAAGAAACTACCGAGTTTAAGCGGGCCTCGAACACGAGTCCGGCAGAACACCAGACAGGGACGTTTCCTACAGGCCACCACAACCCTTAAATACAAACAGAATACTAAAACATACCCAAAAACCCGGACCATAAGAACCCACGAAGCAAACCTTCATTATCGATGTCCCTCGAGTGATTTGCTCAGATATTCGCCAGGCCATCTGGGACGTGTTGGCTCAGCCACTACTGCTCAAGCTATTTTTAAAAAAGGACAAGGCATTTGTCTCATCATTCTCTTCTCCGCCGTAATTTGCATATTAGTTCGACTTTGAGAGTAGTTGATATTATTATTATTATTATTATTATTATTATTATTATTATTATTATTATTATTATTATTATTATTACCTGCTAAGCTACAACCTTAGTTGGAAAAGCAAGATACTATAAACCCAGGGGCCCCAACAGGGAAAATAGCCCAGTGAGAAAAGGGAACAAGGAAAAATAAAATATTTTAAGAACTGTAACATTTAAATAAATATTTCCTATATAAAGTATG
>NC_090760.1:14470903-14475903 GCF_036898095.1 Palaemon carinicauda
TAAATTCTAAGTGACAGGTCTTTAAGGTGAGGAATTTCAATTCTAAGTGACAGGTCTTTAAGGTGAGGAATTTCAATTCTAAGTGACAGGTCTTTAAGGTGAGGAATTGAAATTCTAAGTGACAGGTCTTTAAGGTGAGGAATTGAAATTCTAAGTGACAGGTCTTTAAGGTGAGGAATTGAAATTCTAAGTGACAGGTCTTTGAGGTAAGGAATTGAAATTCTAAGTGACAGGTCTTTAAGGTAAGGAATTGCAATTCTAAGTGACAGGTCTTTAAGGTGAGGAATTGAAATTCTAAGTGACAGGTCTTTAAGGTGAGGAATTGAAATTCTAAGTGACAGGTCTTTAATGTGAAGAACTGAAATTCTAAATTCTAAATGACAGGTCTTAGAGGTGTGGAATTGAAATTCTAAGTGACAGGTCTTTAAGGTGAGGAATTGAAATTCTAAGTGACAGGTCTTTAAGGTGAGGAATTGAAATTCTAAGTGACAGGTCTTTAATGTGAAGAACTGAAATTCTAAATTCTAAATGACAGGTCTTTAAGGTAAGGAATTGAAATTCTAAGTGACAGGTCTTTAAGGTGTGGAATTGAAATTCTAAGTGACAGGTCTTTAAGGTGAGGAATTGAAATTCTAAGTGACAGGTCTTTAAGGTGAGGAATTGAAATTCTAAGTGACAGGTCTTTAAGGTGAGGAATTGAAATTCTAAGTGACAGGTCTTTAAGGTGAGGAATTGAAATTCTAAGTGACATGTCTTTAAGGTGAGAAATTGAAATTCGAAGTGACAGGTCTTAGAGGTGTGGAATTGAAATTCTAAGTGACAGGTCTTTAAGGTGAGGAATTGAAATTCTAAGTGACAGGTCTTTAAGGTGAGGAATTGAAATTCTAAGTGACAGGTCTTTAAGGTGAGGAATTGAAATTCTAAGTGACAGGTCTTAAAGGTGAAGAATTGAAATTCTAAGTGACAGGTCATTAAGGCGAGGAATTGTAATTCTAAGTGACAGGTCTTTAAGGTGAGGAATTGAAATTCTAAATGACAGGTCTTTAAGGTGAGGAATTGAAATTCTAAGTGACAGGTCTTTAAGGTTAAGAATTGAAATTCTAAGTGACAGGTCTTTAAGGTGAGGAATTGAAATTTTAAGTGACAGGTACGGTCCTCGGACACCCCTTTAAGGGTATACTCAGACGCGAACGACCCCGACGCCAAAAAAAATTCTTGAAAAATCAGTTTTTGCAGTAACCTCCTTTTTTCTTTTGCCAAAAAAAACTTCAATGAATGCTTAAAACAACTGTAAAGATAAATACTACTCATCTGCAGAAAAACTATTTATTATAAATATTTTAAAAAATTAAGTAGAAAAAAAAGACCTGACATAAAAATTCATAAAAAAAAAGTTTATACATATATACACAAATCCTTTTAGGAATTGATTCTTGAATGTTTAGGACACATCTTGATGTATTTTGGATGAAGTCAGACCCATGGAGGTGAAGATCTGAAATGAGAAAAAAAGGGTAACTTTTTTTGGCCAAAAAAAATTGTCCAAATTTCATGAATTTTTTTGGGTACCCAAATGAAATAGGAAGTGGCTAATTTTTTTAGGGAATAAACATATGTTATCCTAAAATAGAAATATGTAAAAAAATCTTCATTATTTTGTAAATTACATTTATATCAGGGGCCATATCTAAAGGTAATTTTTTGAGTACTTGGAAATTTCGTAAAAAAATACATATATTTAATATATATGATATTTATGCAGGTAAAAATATACCAAAATATCACAAATTCTATAGGGAACAAGAATATATATAGATAGGGCAGCTTACGCTTCGGATATGTCCACAAAATGGCCGCCAACCACAGTGACTCAGACTCCCTAATCTGCCACTTGAAATGTAGGAAGGGTATGTCAATTTCAAGGTGTTATTTACTAATCTAATTATTATTGGATATGCATAAAAATTGTATGGTGGGTTGCTGGATAATTGTCGATTATTTTACGACTATAAAATTAAAATTCTGACCCAAAAAAATTTTTTTGAAGGGAAATAAAATCGAAAAAAAAAATGTAAAACAATATTTTAGCTAAAAAAATTTGATGATATTCAATCAAAAAAAAAGTAAACAAAATTTTCCGACAAATAAACATCTAGAGGAATCATTACTCTGTGATAGTTCCTTAGTACGTAGTAATTTTGAAAGAATTGGGAAAAAACGAAAAAATGGCAATCACCGGAAAATCGAACACATACCTATATATACACCATATCTGGCTAAAAAAAAGATAGGCATGGGTAGCCAGATCATCTAGAAACACTTTCCAACACTATAAAAATATAAGTTTTGCGACACTACTTGCCAATTCCTTACGGTAACATGACTAAGCAAAAAAATGCAAAACAAATAAAAAGGGGCACTCGTGGAAAAATGGCCATTCTAATATACGGCATTTCAGAAAAAAAAAATTTCAGCCACGTGCTAGGCAAACCATCAAGGCATATTTTTCGACAAATAAACATATAAATGAAATATTACTCTGTGATAGTTCCTTAGTACGTAGTAATTTTGAAAGAAATGGGAAAAAAAGAAAAAATGGCAATCACAGGAAAATCGAACACATACTTATATATACGCCATATCTGGCTAAAAAAAAAAAATAGGCATGGGTAGCCAGATCATCTAGAAACACTTTCCAACACTATAAAAATATAAGTTTTGCGACACTACTTGCCAATTCCTTACGGTAACATGACTAAGCAAAAAAATGCAAAACAAATAAAAAGGGGCACTCGCGGAAAAATGCCCAACATTCTAATATACGGCATCTCAGATAAAAAAAAAGACATGCACGTGTTAGCCCAACCATCAAGGCACACTTTCTAACACATAAACATGAAAAAAAATCAATAATATACGGCAATTCCTTACTACGTAGTAAATTTTTACAAATATTGAAAAAAAAACAGAAATTGGCAACCGCAGTTAAATACCCAATATACCAATAACTACGTCGTATCTGACAAAAACAAAATCACGCATGGGTAGCCAGATCATCTAGACACACTTTCCAACATTAAAAAAGCAAAAGTTTTACGACACTATTTGGCAATATCTTACGGAAAAATGACTTGGCAAAAAAATGAAAAAAAATGAAAAAGGGGCACTCGCGGTAAAATGGTCCTCGTGGTGATGAACGACATTTTAACTAAAAAAAAAACATGCACATGGTAGCCAAACAATCCACCAAGACTTTCCACAACTGATAACCTATACAAGTTGCACCATTCTACGACAATTTCATAATACGTAATAACTTTGATAATTATGCAAACTACCTCAGAAGGGTAAACTCGGACGCGAACGACCCCGACGCGTCTCAGAAATCGGGGAAGGAGTACAGCTACAGCAATGCACATCTGGACACTACTAGAGCGTGTAGGGGAGACACCTCCTGCAGGTCGATCACCCACAAATTCAGTCACGGGGGTGAGTCACGTGAGAAAAACCTGTTTTTTTTTGACGCTCGGGGTCGCAAACGACCCACCGTACCTATCCAGGGTTAAGGTGAGGAATTGAAATTCTAAGTGACAGGTCTTTAAGGTGAGGAATTGAAATTCTAAGAGACAGGTCTTTAAGGTGAGGAATTGAAATTCTAAGTGAAAGGTCTTTAAGGTGAGGAATTGAAATTCTAAGTGACAAGTCTTTAAGGTGAGGAATTGAAATTCTAATTGACAGGTCTTTAAGGTGAGGAATTGAAATTCTAAGTGACAGGTCTTTAAGATGAGGAATTGAAATTCTAATTGACAGGTCTTTAAGGTGAGCAATTAAAATTCTAAGTGACAGGTCTATAAGGTGAGGAATTGAAATTCCAAGTGACAGGTCTTTAAGGTGTGGAATTGAAATTCTAAGTGACAGGTCTTTAAGGTGAGGAATTGAAATTCTAAGTGACAGGTCTTTAAGGTGAGGAATTGAAATTCTAATTGACAGGTCTTTAAGGTGAGGAATTGAAATTCTAAGTGACAGGTCTATAAGGTGAGGAATTGAAATTCCAAGTGACAGGTCTTTAAGGTGAGGAATTGAAATTCTAAGTGACAGGTCTTTAAGATGAGGAATTGAAATTCTAAGTGACAGGTCTTTAAGGTGAGGAATTGAAATTCTAATTGACAGGTCTTTAAGGTGAGGAATTGAAATTCTAAGTGACAGGTCTTTATGGTGAAGAATTGAAATTCTAAGTGACACGTCTTTAAGGTGAGGAATTGAAATTCCAAGTGACAGGTCTTTAAGGTGAGGAATTGAAATTCTAAGTGACAGGTCTTTAAGATGAGGAATTGAAATTCTAAGTGACAGGTCTATAAGGTGAGGAATTGAAATTCCAAGTGACAGGTCTTTAAGGTGAGGAATTGAAATTCTAAGTGACAGGTCTTTAAGATGAGGAATTGAAATTCTAAGTGACAGGTCTATAAGGTGAGGAATTGAAATTCCAAGTGACAGGTCTTTAAGGTGAGGAATTGAAATTCTAAGTGACAGGTCTTTAAGATGAGGAATTGAAATTCTAAGTGAAAGGTCTTTAAGGTGTGGAAATGAAATTCTAAGTGACAGGTCTTTAAGGTGAGGAATTGAAATTCTAATTGACAGGTCTTTAAGGTGAGGAATTGAAATTCTAAGTGACAGGTCTTTATGGTGAAGAATTGAAATTCTAAGTGACACGTCTTTAAGGTGAGGAATTGAAATTCTGAGTGACAGGTCTTTAAGGTGAGGAATTGAAATTCTAAGTGACAGGTCTTTAAGGCGAGGAATTGAAATTCTAAGTGACAGGTCTTTAAGGTGAGGAATTGAAATTCTAAGTGACACGTCTTTAAGGTGAGGAATTGAAATTCTAAGTGACAGGTCTTTAAGGTGAGGAATTGAAATTCTAAGTGACAGGTCATTAAGGCGAGGAATTGAAATTCTAAGTGACAGGTCTTTAAGGTGAAGAATTGAAATTCTAAGTGACAGGT
>NC_090760.1:14480903-14483403 GCF_036898095.1 Palaemon carinicauda
AGAACTGCATAATCACTCCCTGATTGAAAAAAAATAGTAATACTTTAGAAACTGATAAAAATCGAGAAAAGGGAATGAATGAAACCGGATAAATATCAGACTGTTAAACAGAAAGTTACGAAATATCCATTATTTTTTAATGAAAATGTAAAACGAAATTATTTTGGGCGTTAGATTACGAGAACTAATCCCATACGAAAGACGACTGGAAAGATAAACAAGAAAATAAATAGAAAACACCTAAAATATGAGAATAACAAAGGTTTTAGAGAAAATAGATTAGATATTAAAATACGGTAAGGAATATAGTTAATCCCTGATACGAGATTAAAAAAGATTTTAAAGAAAAGAAATTAGGTATTAGAAGAAAAGGAATAGATAGGAATTACCAAAAACATGAGAATGACAAGTTTAAAAAAAAAAAACATGTTAGATATTAAATAGCAAATAAAAATTAAATAGCTAGAAAAACAATATGTAGGCAAAATGGAAATAAAATTACATCAAGAGATAGAATTATACTTCATGTATTTGAAAGAAAAGACATTAGATATTAGAAAAAAGGAATAGATAGAAAATATTCAAAGCGTAAGACAAACAAGTAAAAAAAAATTGCTAGATATTAAATTATGTGCAAATGAAAATAAAATGGAGGAAAAAAAAACATGTAGGAAAAAATAAAATAAAATTACATCAAAGAGATAGGATTATGCTTCAGGTAATTAAAGTTTTTATATATGGAAGAAAAACTAATTAAGAGAAAATATAAAATCTAGACAAACCTCATGGCAAAAAAGGAGTCTGTATGTTGATTACACTCCTACGCAAAACAATATAACCAAAAGGGCTTTTCCAGGGAGTATTACTTAAAGGTTAAAAAATATCTTATCATACTCGAGTTGAAGAGAGATTTAAACTGAAGGAAAAACAATTAAAAAACTATATTTTAAATTTTGAAAAGTCTAGCTAGAGAGATTTAAACTGAAGGAAAAACAATTAAAAAACTATATTTTAAACTTGAAAAGTCTTGCTACAGAAAATATCATATTAAAAAAAAAAGGAAAAAAATAATCAGACAACAAAGTATAAGCACTTCACTTAATTCGTCAGGAAATTAAATGGGATGTTACATAACTGTTACAAAATGCTATAATTCATAAGGCTATAAATTACAACATATGATGCATATGCATAAAACAACAACAGCGACAACAACAACAACAACAACATTAAATGCGACTGTTTCTAGTTCACTGTCTGTCATGTCTGTGGTATGGCCAGTTTCCATCACACACATATACTATAAATATACATACATTTATATATATATATATATATATATACATGTGTGTGTAGATGAGGGGTAGATGGAGATGGTTTGTTTATACTCTTCGCAATCCTCAAGAGATTACATCACTAAACGTTCAGCTAGGCTTCACAAAGCACTAGAATAGTAGGACGACCTAGGCTTACATGGCTGAGGACTATGAAGTGCGAAATGGGAGATGATGAATGGAGAAATTTGAATTAAAAGCTCAAGATAGACACGACTGACGGAATCAAACCGAGGCCCTTTGCGTCAATAGGCGTAGGAGATGATATACTGTATATAATAAATATATATATATATATATATATATATATATAGTCACTATATGTCGAAAATTCGACTCAATGTAGTTAAGCAAATATAAAATTTCCTTAAGTATTTCTTTAGTTTAAATACCATTTAACCGCTTTGTTTTAAAGACCAGAAACATTTTTTCTATGACTTTCCACAATCTGACAGGTCCTTAAAAAGAGGTTTTTCATGTCGGTAAGATGAAAGAGTATCCGTCCGGTTGAACTCGATTTTTTTGCAACAAGAAATCGTGTTGCATAACCATTGCTACTTTTATTATTGCTGTTCTACTTGTTTCACATCAAGTTTTTGTTATTGACATAGATAGTCCCACGTCCTTTACCTTGATTCAAGAATGCTCGGGTATTCAATTACGACTGGTGGCCGGCACGACGAGTAGTCCAAGAACCAAGCAAACGTAAGCCAAGTGCTGAAACCCACTTTGTCTGAGTTCACATCTCAATGGTAGACGATAAATTCTAAGAAAATATAATTTCATACTAAAAAAATATACCAAGTGAAAATTCTTTAAGACATAAACATAGTAATCCAAGAACCATGCAAATGTACGCCAAGTGCTGAAACCCACTTTGTGTTGCACCTCTCAATGTTAGACGATAAACTCTTAACAAAATATAATTTCAAACTAAAAATATATTCTACTTGAAAATTTCTTCAAGACATAAACATAGTAATCCAAGAACCATGCAAATGTAAGCCAAGTGCTGAAACCCACTTTGTGTTGCACCTCTCAATGTTAGACGATAAACTCTTAACAAAATATAATTTCAAACTAAAAATATATTCTACTTGAAAATTTCTTCATGACATAAACATAGTAATCCAAGAACCAAGCAAATGTAAGCCAAGTGCTGAAAC
>NC_090760.1:14488825-14493825 GCF_036898095.1 Palaemon carinicauda
CATCGATAATTTTATTTTATTCAACGCAATCTCTCTTCTGTATTATCAAATACATACAATGTTTTACTGTATTTTATAGTAAATACAATACTGTATTCAATATGAAAGTTTGTTTTTAATATATTGATATCATTTGTAAAAAATCTTTACAGTGTTATCATTCCATCGATAATTTTATCTTATTCAACGCAATCTCTCTTCTGTATTATCAAATAAATACAATGTTTAAGTGTATTTTATAGTAAATACAATACTGTATTCAATATAAAAGTTTGTTTTTAATAATATCTAAATCCAAACGGGAATACATCAACTCTTACCGATGTGTAATGTTAATGAAAGATAAATCTTAATTAAGAACGTTTCCTGTGTTAATGGCAGGAAAGAAAGGACTGAGACTGTTTAATATGCAAATGTATCAGAAATAAAGGAGAGCTGAACAAAAGATAATCGGGGATTATTTTAATTTTACTGCTGCAGGGGAGTTGGCATTGGGGTAGAACGAGTGTTTTATTTATGTCGGGTGTGTTCAAGCGGTGTGAGATGAAAACATAAAGAGAGGTGTGGAAATAAGTGATACATTCATTCATATATATATATATATATATATAGATGTGTATATTATATATATATTTATATATATATATATATATATATTTATATATATATATATATATATATCTATGTATATATGCATATAAATATATATATATATATATATATACATACACATATATGTATATACATACATATATATGTACATGTATGTATGTATGTATACTGTATACGTAACAACAGCAAATGTAGCCGTTTCTAGTCCATTTAGGACAAAGGCCTCAGATATATTGATATTCATATCTGGGGTTTTGTCAGTTTTCATCACCACGCTGCCCAACTGCGGATTGGTGATGGTGGGAGACTTGCCTGATCGATCACAGTAAACCAACTTAGTGTGGGTGTTCCTGATTAGTACAGTTTTGCTGATCATGGTGATACACAAACCATTTCACCACGATAAAGTATGCCTACTCAGATAGACATATATATATATATATATATATATATATGCAGAGTTGTCTGCAAGTATTTATGGGATGTCCTGGCTAGCCCTACACTGCTCCAAAGGTGTTTAGGGTGATTTTGTGCTTCTTTTAGTGAGTGTCACTTATCCAAATGCTGTCGTAGTATTCTCTGATAAAATTTTCCCTCCTTATTTCCTTGAAGGATTGTAGTGGAAATATAGGGATGAGTCAAAATTAATTAACATAATTTTTTCTACTGATTTTGAGAGAGAGAGAGAGAGAGAGAGAGAGAGAGAGAGAGAGAGATGCCCTCATGGTATATATAATTCATGGGTATCTAATTATGTGGAGAGGAGAGAGAGAGAGAGAGAGAGAGAGAGATGCCCTCATGGTATATATAATTCATGGGTATCTAATTATGTGGAGAGAGAGAGAGAGAGAGAGAGAGAGAGAGAGAGAGAGAAAATACTTTCTTGGTGTAGTTCATATATATCTAATTATATGGAGAGAGAGAGAGAGAGAGAGAGAGAGAGATGCCCTCATGGTATATATAATTCATGGGTATCTAATTATGTGGAGAGAGAGAGAGAGAGAGAGAGAGAGAGAGAAAATACTTTCTTGGTGTAGTTCATATATATCTAATTATATGGAGAGAGAGAGAGAGAGAGAGAGAGAGAGAGAGAGAAAATACCTCCTTGACATTGTTCATATATATCTAATGATACGAAACCTAAAATAAGAGGAAATACCTCCTTAATATTGTTCATAGATATCTAAATGATATCCAGAATAATGTTTAAAAAATCTAGATCTCGCTGCTTTTGTTGTTTGGCCGTGACACCCAAGACATTAATAAACCCCTTGAGAAAGAGGAACTTCTTTCTCTGCCGTGGATGTTATTAGACGCTCGGAAGACCTTGGCAGCTGAAATAGACACAACGATCTCTTTCATTGGGACTGGGTAAAGATAAGAGTTTGATCTGTGGCGAGATAACAATCACCAGATAGCGGTTAATTCACCGAGGATTTCCACCTTGAGAATTCACTCGGTTTTAAATGGTTGCGGGAAAACACAATCGTCCCTCTGTCTTGCCACGTGCATCACCGTATCAGCACTACCTGATTTAGACTCGCGTGCGACATTCGTTTTTTCCGTCGGTTGATGCCAGGCTTATCTCTTGTGTCATCTGGGGAAGCTGGTATCTTTTGCTTCGATTCATCTTATCTCTTGACTTCACTTGAGAATTGTTTCTCGCTGGTATTCGTCAGTTTGTGGTGGTGTTTTTTCTAGTTTAATGTTGAGTTAAAAAAAATAATCTCTCTCTCGGTGGTGATGTTTTGTAGTTTAATGTTGAATAAAAAAACCTCTCTCTCTCTCTCTCTCTCTCTCTCTCTCTCGTTCGTTTGTGCTTTTTAGTTTAATGCTGAGTGAAAAAAGGATCTCTCTCTCTCTCTCTCTCTCTCTCTCTCTCTGGTGCTTTTTAGTTTAATGCTGAGTAAAAAAAATCTCTCTCTCTCTCTCTCTCTCTCTCTCTCTCTCTGTGGTGCTTTTTAGTTTAATGCTGAGTAAAAAAACATTTCTCTCTCTCTCTCTCTCTCTCTCTCTCTGCTCTCTCTCTCTTAAAAGCAGTTTTATTAATATTAAATTTTTATTCAAAACGTAGTAGGAACGAAATTAGTGTTGACATCGGAGTAGTATTTTCGTAGCCAAAATACAAAATATGTATGATTATTTACATAATAAAATCTGTGTTATTAATTCATTCATTATCGCTTCGAGCATTAGTTTTTAATTGCAAAGTAAATGTAAATTATATTGCAATATAATTCCTATTGGAATATTTCTGCAATAGTATATGGATTAAGAATGTCTGCAATGGTATTACAAAGCTTCAAGAAATATAATGATTGTTATTTTATTATGATTTGAAATTATAATAACCTTTGTATTTATTGTTTGTAATTTCGTGATGATTAAAACATAAGGAGAAACTTGGCCAATAAAACCAAGGGATAAATATACTTTAATATCTAGGCGCACCAACCCAAGGTTAGAATGCAAGTCACCAGTTCGGTGTTTTTTTTTTTCTTTTTTTTTCTGGAAACCCCCCCCCCCCCCCCCCGAAAAAAAAACTCCTTAACAAATAAAAAAGACCTAAACACCAGTACCTGTGCTCTTTTATTTTCGGGCAGAAAAAACTTCTTTAAATAGAAACAAGTCACCAGTTCCTGTTTATTTTCCTCCTGGAAACCCCCGGCCCCAGCCCCCCCCCCCCCAAAAAAAAAAAAAAAAAAAAAAAAAAAAACTAACAAATAAAAAAAGACCTAAGCACCATTACCTATGTTCTTTTATTTTCGGGCAGAAAAAAACTTCTTATATAGAAAAGACCTAATAAATACCATAGTATGTAATAAGCAATAGCCAATACCCCATGGCTAAGGACAAATTGAATTCCTTTGTTTAAACCTTTTTTACGTTTAGTTTCCCCTCATCATCATCATCATCATCACAGGAATCCTAATAATACACCACTTCCTGTTTTTATCCCGATTGCTTTGAGCAGCGATTACCCCTCGCCTAAGTACTGTCAGTCGACTTTCATAAATCATTTTCGTTCGCAGGGAGATTATGTATAATCATTCACGTCCGTTTATTATTTTCTTCCGATTATTTCCTCTTGTTTATGATTTCCTGTTAGATGCTCCATACTTTTTATTTTTTTTTTTTTTTGTCGTTGATGCATTTGGATAAGTACATGTAAGAGTGGGGAGTATTTTGTATTTTTACCTCCGCCAACGATGTTAGGAGGTTATGTTTTACCCCCTGTTTGTTTGTTTCTGTGTGTTTGTTTCTGGACAGCCTCCTGCCCACAATTATACTCGCAGAGTAATGAAACTTGCAGGAATTAACTGTATTGTAAAAAGCTGGAAATTATTAATATTTTGGAAGGTCAAGTTCAAAGGTCAAGGTCACGGTCAAACAAAATGTCCAATTTACTTAATCAGCTTTAAGTTTGGACTCCGTTGTCACAGAGACTTCAAATTTGGTCCATATTTGAGTTTAGGAAAATCCACGCCAATTAATACATGTTAAGGTCAAAGGTCAAGGCCGAGCAAAAGGTCGAAAAATAAGCTGCCGCCGTGGAGGTCTGCGCTCTACTGAGTGCCCCTCTAGTTTATCATTGTTTTTAGGTGATCTTCAAGTGCAAAAAGTTGTGATTATTAGAGGGTAATTTTTAGGGACAGTATTTCACGTTGTTCGGAGGTGTAAACAAATGTGATGTGCATAATTGTGAGGATTTTGATAATGATAATAATATTGATAAGAAAAATGAGAACGATAATAAGTGTTATTATTATTATATATTATTAATATTATTATTATTATTATTATCATCATTATTATTATTATTATTATTATTATTATCATTATTACTATTATTATTACTATTATTATTACTTACTTACTTACTTACTTACTTACTTACTTACTTACTAATCTACAACCCTAGTTGGACATTATTATTATTATTATTATTATTATTATTATTATTATTATTATTATTATTATTATTATTACTATTATTACTTACTTACTTACATACTTACTAATCTACAACCCTAGTTGGAAAAGCAGGATGCCATAATAATGATAGTAATATTAGTGATCATAGAAATGTTTTTATTATTATTATTATTATTATTATTATTATTATTATTATGATGATGATGATGATAATGATGATGATGATTATTGTGAATTATCTTGACTGCTGGTATTTTTATTAATATTTTCTTTATCTTCATATTTTCACATACTATTTCCTGGTATCTTTCCAAAACAAACAGCTAAATCAAGTTGAATTCGTATTGATTTTAGTAACACAACACTGAAAGTTGAAAATAGTCTGTGATATTTGGAAAAAGAATTAGATTAAGTCAATAAGAACAACAATGTAAAATAAAAAACGGCTTCCT
>NC_090760.1:14498825-14501325 GCF_036898095.1 Palaemon carinicauda
AAAAAAAAATAAATGGAAATAAAAAATTTCAGAAAAAAAATTCAGTAGTAAAAAACAGGAAAAAATTGAAAACAATCCGGTAAATACTTGGCTGTATATACGTGTAACCAGAGATTCAATTAGATATTTATTATTTGTATTTTCTTCCTATGTTCCTGTTTTATAGATTAAAATAGAAAAAAAATTCAGAAAAAAAAATTTCAATAGGAAAAAAAACTCTGAGGAAAAAAAATTGAAAACAATCCATTAATGACTTGGATATTTACGTGTTGCAGAGATTTAATTCGATATTTATTATTTCTATTTTTTCCTGTTTCCGTTTTTATATATTAAAATATAAAAAAAATTCCAGAAAAAAACGTTCAATAGAAATAAAAAAAAAAATCAGAAAAAAGTTCAATAGAAAAAACAGGAAAAACGTTGAAAACAATCCAGTAAAGAATTGGACGTACTGTGTATACGTGTAAACTAGATATTTAATTTGATATTTATTATTTGTATTTTCTTCCTGTGTTTCTGTTTTTATAGATTGAAATAGAAAAAATATTCAGAAAAAAGTTCAATAGAAATGAAAAAATTCCAGAAAAAAAATCAATAAAAAAAAAACTGAGGAAAAGAAATTGAAAACATCCAGAAAAGACTTGGATGTAAATACGTGTAAACCAGAGATTTAATTTCATATTTAGTATTTCTATTTTTTTGCTGTTACTCTTTTATAGATTAGCGTAGAAAAACAAATCAGAAAAAAAAGAGAAAAAAAAATAAATATCTAGTACATACTTGGTCGTATATACAGTATGTTTCACAAGAGATTTAATTTTATATTTATTATTTCTCTTTTTTCCTGTTTTCCCCGTTTTATAGACTAGAATAGAAAAATTTTATGAAAAAAAATCATAGAAAAAAAAAGAGGAATAAAGATCTGAGATCAATCCGTTAAATCCTTGCACGTGTTTACGTGTAACGAGAGATTGAATTTAGTATTTATTATATCTATTTTCCTTTTATGTTAATATTCTTTAATATATATATATATATATATATATATATATATATCCGGTTAAGCTAAGCTCTCTCCGTCCCTCGGATAGAGGGGAAATGGAGTAGTCATACCCTGGTGAGAGGGGTTGAATGTACGTTAATGTCTATCAAAATATTTTAGCAGTCCTTATTGACGGGTCGCGTACGCTAGTGTACTGTATACTTGGAAATTGTACATACTGCAATCATCACTTTTTTTTTTTTTGTAAATCATACCAAAGAATAAAAAATATCCACCTCAAGTTAATCTCCTTCATTAAAACTTAATGTAATTAAGGGATCATCAGTTCTCCCCGTCACGTGATGAATGAAGTTGAAAAGGTAGACCGGGTATGAAACGCGTACCTGTCAACGAAGACACAGATGATCAGAGACGCAATAACAGGTGTTTTTCATTAAGGTGGCGGGAGTGGCACTTGTGGGATGCTGGGTGAGTGCCAGTTGGTTTGTTTTCTCCACAGGTGAGGAGGCACTGGTTTGTATTTGTATGTGAGAGTGTGTTTGTGAAGTTTCTTGAACGAGTTGCTGGTGGTTAGAGAGCTTTTGTCTGAGGCCTTTGTCCAGCAGTAGATTAAATAGGGCTTCATTTGTTGTATGTTTTATTATTACTATTACTATTATTATTATTATTATTATTATTATTATTATTATTATTATTATTATTATTGAGCGTGTGTTTGTGAAGTTTCGTGAAAGAGTTGCTGGTGGTTAGAGAGCTTTTGTCTGAGGCCTTTGTCCAGGCAGTAGATGAAATGGGGCTTCATTTGTTTTATGTTTTATTATTATTATTTATTATTATTATCATCATCATCATTCTGAATGAGAATACCTTAACATGATGAAAAGGGTTTGTGTATAGTCGTGATCAGCAAAGCTGTACTAAGCAGGGACACCCATGCCAGGTTGGTTTGCTGTGGGCGATCAGACGATATTCTCCCACCATCACCAATCCGCACTGGCCAGTGTGGTGATTAAAACTGGACCTAAACAGGCGTAAGGCATGTCTGAGGCTTTTGTCCTGCAGTGGAATAAAAAGGGCTTCATTTGTTGTATGCTTTATTATTATTATTATTATTATTATTATTATTATTATTCAGAATGGGGATAGCTTAACGTAGTAAAAAGGCTTTCCTATCGCCATGACCAGCAAATCTTTACTAGGTTGGCTTGCTGTAAGCCGATCAGACGAAATTCTCCCACCATCACCAAACCGCACTGGCTAGTTTGGTGATTAAAACTGACCTGACTTCCGACATGAGTAAAGACATGTCTCAGGCCTTTGTCCTGCAGTGCACTAGAAACAGCTGCATTTTTTGTTGTTATTGTTTTGTTGTTGTTATTGTTGTTGTTGTTTTGTTGTTGTTGTTGTTGTGTTTGTGAAGTTTCTGGAAATGATATATACCTTGGGAGGTGCTGGTTAATGGGGATCTGTCATATGAATTCTTTTAATGAATGTTAA
>NC_090760.1:14506325-14516325 GCF_036898095.1 Palaemon carinicauda
TCAATTGCACAAAGAATTGGCTTATTGAGAAAGTCTTACAAGATTTTCGGTGATCAATCTATTCTGAAGAAGTGTTTTAATTCTTTCATTCTACCTTGTTTTGAGTATTGTTCTCCTGTCTGGTGTTCAGCTGCTGATTCTCATCTTAATTTATTGGACAGAAACTTACGGTCTATTAAATTTCTTATTCCTGATCTAGATATTAATCTTTGCCACCGTCGTCCAATTAGTTCATTATGCATTGTGCATAAGATTTTTCATAACTCTGACCATCCTTTACATTCAGATCTCCCTGGACAATTCTATCCTCTTCGTAATACTAGGCAGGCAGTTAATTCTAATAGCCAGGCCTTCTCCATCATGAGGCTCAATACTACACAGTATTCTAGAAGTTTTATTCCAGCTGTTACCAAGTTGTGGAATAATCTTCCTAATCGGGTAGTTGAATCAGTAAAACTTCAAAAGTTCGAAGTTGGAGCAAATGTTTTTATGTTGACCAGGCTGACACGAGTCTTTTTATTTTTTTTTTATATATGACATATCTGTGTTTGACGTTGTTAATAGTTTATATAGGACATATCTGTTTTGACGCTGTTGCTGTTTTTAGAATGATATATTGTTAATTTATTCTCATCATTTATTTATTTCCTTATTTCCTTTCCTCACTGGGCTATTTTTCCCTGTTGGAGCCCTTGGGCTTATAGCATCTTGCTTTTCCAACTAGGGTTGTCAAGCTACAAATAATAATAATAATAAAAGACACGGACAGTATTCATACATGTTATTCCTTTTTTCATATAAAATATATTTTACACTATAAACACACAAAGACACGGAAAGTATTCATACATGTTATTTTTTTTTCATATAAAATATATTCTTCACTACAAACACACACAAAGACACGTGCAGTATTCATACATGTTATTCTATTTTTTCATCTAAAATATATTCTTCACTACAAACACACACAAACACACGGACAGTATTCATACATGTTATTCCTTTTCTTCATCTAAAATATATTCTACACTATAAACAAACACAAAGACGCGGGCAGTATTCACACATGTTATTCATTTTTTTCATCTAAAATATATTCTTCACTACAAACAAACCCAAAGACACGGGCAGTATTCATACATAATATTCCATTTTATTTCCATCTCTCAACTACATTCCTCAGCGCACCACCTCATAAATTTCCTAGCATCCAGAGGAGTGACTGCCTTCTCAGCCTGGCGGTCTGTTTTACTCCGCGCCACATTTTTCTGCAGCGCGAGTACTCTAATCTCATTATCCCTCTTGTGTTTCTCACGACTTCCCTGCTCGAGGCTTTTATTGCCTCTACCCCAGGGGACACGAGGAAAGGAAGCTCCTTACGCTTAACCCCAGCGCTTCGCCTTAGTACCCGTGAGGTCAGTGCAAGATTCAATGTCATTCTCGTTTCTTCAAGGCGATTTCTCGATGTTAGTTATGCGAATCAAGGCGGTTGAAGGCTTATCCCGTGTTGTTTGTTTACATTTATCCGCTGTTTATACATTTGTATAAAATTGTTTTTGCACTTTCCGTTATCCAGTCTCGTATTTGTTTGAAATTATCCAATGTTTATTAAAATTTTGAATTTGTTATTGTATATTTCTATACTGTGTTTTTTTTTCTATGGCTTATCCTGTCTTGTATTTGTTTACCCTTACCCATTGTATATACATTTGTATGATAATATTTTTGCGCTTTCCGTATTTATTTGTTTTCTCTTTGTTTCATATTGTTCATCTTTCCTTTTTTTATCTAAACCTTTTATATCATTGTTTTATATTTTTTTATTTAGATTTTTGAATATATTTACTTTGGACTATGAATAGTTGTATACTTTTATTCATGGTTTTATTCCGTGTTTATTTGTTTTCCTTTTGTTTCCCATTGTTTATTTTTATTTTATTCTTTAAACCTTTTATATCATTGTTTTATATTTTTATTTTATTTAGATTTGTGAATATATTTACTTTGGACTATAAATAGTTTTATATTTTTATTCATCGTTTTCAAAATGTATTTTCTTATAAAGTTTTATTTTGCATTGATTTGCATTTTGTTAAAACTACCTTTGATTTCCGTATATAGAATTGTATAAATATTTTTCAATGTCCTACAGTTTAATTATTTACATACAGGATTTTTAGAATCAATGTTTATGAAAAATGTTAAAATTTATATGCATAGCTTTTCTCTCTCTAATATTCATCGGAAAGCAAATACCAAGCAGCAGTTACTTCAGAATATGCTGGAATTTCAATAGAAAATCTCCTTTATTTATTCCATAAAATTCCTCGTCATTTTAGAATTACAATCTAGATAGTCTTTATACTTTAGAGTAACATTCTAATAAATCATACACTGATATCCGTGCACAAGATATAACTTAGTAGTAATGAGGGTTATAAAACACTAAGTATTTCCGAAGTCGAGCTCTATTTAGATATGCACATACATGCACACAGATTCAACCCTTCTCACCCATCCCCCTTTCCTAACTACAATATGGCCGTTTGGGCAATTTGTGGGAGATTGTGGTTTCCGAGTGGTTGCCGCTCAGCGTGACATATATGTTATATATATATATATATATATATATATATATATATATATATATATATATATATATATATATATATATATATATATATATATAATCATATATATATATACATATATATGTATATATATATAGATATATGTATATATATATATCTATATATATATACATATATATGTATATATATATATATATGATTATATATATATATATATATATATATATATATATATATATATATATATATATATATATTATATCCATGTATGATGAATGGAGAAGTATTGAATTGAAAGCTCAAGATAGAGACGACTGGCGAAATCTAGCCGTGTGTGATGTAAGGGAAGGAATTTCACATTGAATAAGTTAATATATGTATGTGATTAGATATTTTATGAGTTTTGTTCATTAGTTAAACGATAGAGAGACAAATAGGATTCATTGATTTGTAGAGAGAGAGAGAGAGAGAGAGAGAGAGAGAGAGAGAGAGAGAGAGAGAGAGAGAGAGAGAGAGAGTGGTAGTGAAAAGCCATTATGCGTGTCAAATGTGTACCTTGAAAATTCGGTAGACATAACAAACAGTACCGCGCAAGGTCCGAGTTGACTAGTCAGCAGAATAAGTGAGTGCCACAATTAAGACGGCAAGCTCAGTGTATGACGTGACCACCATTACGTCAGAAGAGGGGACCAATAAAACACAAGATTATTCACATGACGTGACGTAATACCACACCTTGTATTAGGGCTACTTGAGTCAATTGTGTGGTAGAGGAGCGTGCTTTTTCCTATCAAGCAATCGCTGAGAACAGTTCCCCTTTCAGGGTTCCCAGGCCAACTAATTTTAAAAAAGGCCAAATTTGAGGGTTTTTTTTGGCCTGAAAAAAAGGCCAAACTGGCAACCCTGTCCCCTTTTTCCCCCATCTTGGGGCGAGGCACCACACCAAGTGCCGACATGACAGGCACTTGGTTAACTTCATGAAAATTGTAAAGTTGGCAAGAAGAAACAGGAGAAAAGTCCAGATTGAGAGAGAAGGTATAGGAGGAATTTACTCAGACGAGTATGATTATCTTCAAGAATCACAGTCAGATGGACCGCTAGTAGAAACAGGAGAGAAATCCAGCTAGAGAGAGACCGTATAGGTGGAATTTACTCAGACGAGTATCGATGTGTGGACACCTGTTGAAGAATCAAATCCCCTATCCGCCCATATCAGGGGTTGCAGCCTCCAATCTTCAAGAGAAATTGTTGTGTTCCAGTTTTGTGTTTTTATCATTCTCGATGGGCTTAAATATATAATTCATATTTACACTGTAAGACAATGTTAGAAACTACCCAGTAAACTTCAATAATAATAATTTAAATTAATATTGTAGTGAAACTTGATAATGAAAGTATTTGGCCCCATAAGCTTCGCACGAGGCCCTTTGCATCAATATATATATATATATATATATATATATATATATATATATATATATATATATATATATATATATGTATGCATATATATGTGTATGTATATATAAATTTATATATGTGTATATATTATATATATATATATATATATATATATATATATATATATATATATATATATATATATATGTGCTGTATATATGTATGTATGTATATGTGTATATATATATATATATATATATATATATATATATATATGTATGTATATTGATATATTTGTATATATATATATATATATATGGATAGATAGATAGATAGATAGATAGATATACTTACATATATGTGTATATGTATATATATATATATATGCATGCAAAAGTGCCTGTCGGTTTCCGAACACCTCCGTTTCACTGACATCCCAGAGCCCTTGGATATCCCTTACTCATTTTTAGGGACACCAGATTGGTCAGAAGATCCTATGACTTGTATGGGAACAGCCACTCCTGGCTCATTAGCGACATTTTTGACATTCCCCTCATTGTTTTCTCCTCTTTTATATATGTATTTCGTTTCGTCTTTCTCTTGTGAACAATAAGAGTTGATGCCTCCACTTGATAAAGCCTTTGATGAATGTCGAGTGTTTTTTGTAGTTAAATAACATTTGGTGGGAGGGATTTTTTATTTTTTTTTTGTCTTCATATTTCTGTCACAGATTTGGTATGTGGATTAGTATCTTATCTTATCTTTTATAAAATGTATGTCTTTTTTATGCTGAGGAGTTCTATGCGGGGAAAAAGTTAGATTATTTCTTAGGTATTCTTAGTTTTCATGCGGTTGTTGAAAATTTGGTTGTAATAAAATTAAATGACACACACATATATATATTTATATATATATATATATATATAATTTATATATATATATACTTATGTCTATGAGTACACATATGTATTAGATATAATATACAATCGGCAGTAGGTCGTCAACCTTAGGAGATGTGATTCCGAAAACACATACTCAAATGTGTTTGTGTGTATATATATATATATATATATATATATATATATATATATATATATATATATATATATATATGAATGTTTATACATGTATTGTTTAGACATCCTTGTATCATAGACCAATTGAAACAAATTATTAAATAAATTTTTCATATAATCATATATTCAATTTGATAGTCTTAATTTGTTATTGTATTAAGAAATGAATTAAATCAATTTTGAAAGAATTCGCCCGAAGTGAAATCAAAACAAGGGAAAGTTAAAGAGGTTGAACAGTAGAAATTGAAAGAATGAAACCTAAAAGGCAAAGAATGAAATGAGCTTTATCACCAATAATAGTAATAATAATAATAATAATAATAATAATAATAATAATAATAATGATAATAATAGTTATGAAAATAGTAATGATTTACATTGTGCCATTTTGCAGATTCGGGGACTAATGTTTGGTACTTGTCTTTGTTTTGTCAGGTCACAGAATAGTATCTGACTTTAGATTGAGTAACATATTGATAGTCAGATATGTGGCAGTGCAGTTACTAAAGACAACATTGAAATCTCCAAAGGGTTCCACAGTGTGGTTTTGCAAATTCAGTCTTCTTCATCTCCCCTATGTATTAAGAGCAAGTTTCTGGCTATATATATATATATATATATATATATATATATATATATATATAATATATATAGTATATATATATATTATATATATATATATAATGTGTGTATGTGTACATACATACATACATACATACATATTCCCCCCCCCCCCACCTGTCACCCTAAGTGACATTGCCAGGCGTATAACTACTCGGTCTCTTCCCGTCCTTGGGGAGAGGATTGAGGGAGTAGTCATACCCTGGTAGAGGGGTGCAGTGGCGTGTGTATGCATATCAGACGGATCGCGTTCATTATTTGGTTTCGAAAAGCTTTATTGAAAAATTATGATATATATTTTTATTGACTTCTAGATTATTTATTTGATTAAGTTAATGATTGGTTGGAGAATATTGCAATACGTTTTTATTGACATCCAGAGTATGTACCGGTGTTTAGTTTATTTTATTACTGAACACTTATCAACGTCCTTTGAGTTGTGCTACCATGCAGTGAAGTGACTTTTAGTAATCTTTTTTTTTTTCTTTACAAGATGTAATCTCACTCCTTCCCAAGTATCATAAAATGTAAGGCTCTCCATACAGGTTTTTACAAGGGAATTTAAGATTATACGCCTTTGCTAATTGGCTATATCTTGTCAAGTTAGATATGATAACGTATCTTGGTTTAAATCAGATAGCCTACGATGAGGAAATCCAGTTTTTCATCGCTTTTTGTGTAGTGGTCGTTCCTCCACACAGACCCGAGAGAGAGAGAGAGAGAGAGAGAGAGAGAGAGAGAGAGAGAGAGAGAGAGAGAGAGAGAGAGAGAGCAGTTTGCAGTAGAAATTGGGCATTGAAACACGAAGAGAGAGAGGAGAGAGAGAGAGAGAGGAGAGAGAGAGAGAGAGAGAGAGAGAGAGAGAGAGAGAGAGAGTTTACAGTAGAAATCGGGCATTATCGATACATGTAGAGAGGGAGAGGGAGAGGACGCAGTTTGCAGTAGATATCTCTCATTATTGAAACACGTAGAGTGAGAGAAAGAGAGAGAGAGAGAGTTTACAGTAGAAATTGGACATCGAAACACGGGGAGAGAGAGAGAGAGAGAGAGAGAGAGAGAGAGAGAGGAGAGAGAGAGAGAGAGAGAGAGAGAGAGAGAGAGAGAGAGAGAGAGAGCAGTTTACAGTAAAAATCGGGTATTATCGAAACAGAGAGAGAGAGAGAGAGAGAGAGAGAGAGAGAGAGAGAGAGAGAGAGAGAGAGAGAGAGAGAGAGAGAGAGAGAGAGAGTATCTCTCGCTATTTCTTATTCGAATTTTCTCAAAATGTTTGTGATAGGAAAGGTTAAAAGGTACACACACCTAAACATACATAAGTAAACAAGATACTTTTGTATTGGCATTGTTACTAACTTTAATATTAAAAGTAGTTTATGTTAAGTGGTCGAATAAACAACACCAAATATCATCTACTTGAAACTGGGCAAAGATAAATACAAGTAACGATATGCAAATAAACACCTAAACATATATAAGTAAACATGAGTAGTGTGATTATGAATATTTAATTATGATTTTGAATAAAGATAAATATTTTTGTATTGGTTGGGCAACATATTATTGTTGTTATTATTATTATTATTATTATTATTATTATTACTAACTACTTCTAGCTATGCTACAACCAAAGTTGTTTGATAGATATAATTATGAATTAAAATAAACAATTTTGTTTTGGTTGTGATACAATGTTACTACTCCTACTACTATCACCACTACTACTACTACTACTACTACTACTCCTAGCTAAGCTACACCTATAGTTGTGTGATGGATACAATTATGAATGAAAATTAATACCCTTATGTTAGCAGTGAAACATTTATTATTATTATTATTATAATAATTACTACTACTACTACTACTACTACTACTAGCCAAGCTACACTTAAATTTGGAAAACCAGGATGAGATAAAATATATAAGATTTAATTCTTCAAAACACTTCCCCTTTGAATACGCCTTTAGTCCAAACCTCCCAAGGAGCCACCCGAAATACATCCGATGGCCATTAACACTGGCCTATCTGAGCCCTGCCATTGAACACCAGCGAGCCGTCCTTAAATCAAGTCAATGACCCCCTACTCCAACCCTCAAATATTGCCAGCGTCCCCCGGAGGTCCCTAGAAGGAGGACGGCCCAGACCCTTGGACTCCAAGCCTTGGACCACCCCCCTCTGAGCTTGTCAGTATCCTCAACTTCTATTTCTAAATCATTATCTAATCCTAAATCATCCTGATAATTCGGGATCGGACCACCCGAAAAGTTTGATCAGCGACGCTCTTGGGGTCCGTATGGGTCATATATCGGGGAAGCTGATTTCAAGCCTACCTTTTTGATTCATTCAGGGTCTGTGGTGTACATTTTGATTCATTCAGTATTGGTCAGTGTTTGAGGATTCTGATAGTTATCTTTAGCGTGTGTTGGGGAATGTTAGATTATCTTTTATTAATATTACTAGTGTACGCATTAGATTATCTTTTATTAATATTACTAGCGCAAGCATTATACTACCTTTTATTAATATTAATAGCGTAAACATTAGATTATCTTTTATTAATACTACTAGTGCAAGTATTAGATTATCTTTTATTAATATTACTAGCGCAAGCATTATACTACCTTTTATTAATATTAATAGCGTAAACATTAGATTATCTTTTATTAATACTACTAGTGCAAGTATTAGATTATCTTTTATTAATAAAACAAGCGTAAGCATTACATCTTTTATTAATGATACTAGCGTAAGCATTATTTTATCTTTTATTAATATTAATAGCGTAAGCATTTGATTATCTTTTATTACTATTACTAGTGTACACAATCCGTCAAAAATGGTGGCTAAATATTTTGACAGACAGGCATACACACAGATTCAACCCTTCCCACCCCCTCCCTTTATCCTAACTACAACACGCTAGTTTGGGCAATTTGTGAGAGATTGTCGTTTTCCGAGTGGCTGTCCGTCAGCGTGACAAGATATATATATATATATATATATATATATATATATATATATATATATATATATATATATATATATATATATATACAGATATATATATATATATGTATATATATATGTATATATATCTATATATATATATATATATATATATATATATATATATATATATAGATATATATATATATATATATATATATATCCAGAGACATGATCTTTATTATATGGGAAGATTTTACTTTTTTCCTATTCGTCATTTTGTTGATTTTTATCCTGTGCAAGTATTCGATGTTGTTGGCCAGTTTTTTTTTCCGTAGATGAAATTAGTTTATCGAAAGTACTGGCTGAAAATCAAGGTAGATAAAAGTATTTCATAAACTACGGAAACAACGGAAGAAACAATAGCAATGATGATGATAATAATAATAATAATGATAATAATAATAATAATAATAATAATAATAATAAAAAACCATTTAAAAGAACCAGACAGTCCATCTCCGATCGGGAAAACCCCGAAAGCAACATTCCAGGACCCGATTTACTCCAGGCTTGAAATCCGAAATTGAAAAAAAAAAATAATATATATCATACAAATGAAACCCAATGATTACTAAAAACCTCAAAACCTTTATCAATAGACTCGGCGGTTTAATTACGCAGGCCATTCTTTGCTTCGGGGGTAAAAAAAAAAAAATAGATGTGGAATTTTCCTGATGCATTTATTCAAAATGTGGAATACTCATCAGTAATCATTATTTTATAGACTTTTTTTTTCGAATACGCAGCTCACAGACAATATTTCCATTACCTAATTGCCGGTAGAAATTCGGTATCTATTGGGGAGAAATTGCTCGCCAACTCGCATATTCTTCATAGTATTTTTTTATGGGGGCGGGGGGGGGGGGGGTTGTTTAGGTCTGTGGTAGAAGCTGAAATTTATTTCCTCTTATGTACAGTTAGAATAAGATGGAACTAAGTACATTTCATTATTTGTCTTGTATTTATGTTATTTTTTTTATGGGGGGGGGGGGGTTGGTTGTTTAGGTCTGTGGTAGTATATGAAATTTATTTCCTCTTTACAGTTAAAATGCGATGGAATTAAGCACATTTCATAATTTGTCTTGTATTTACGTTATTTCAAAAATATGTATTTTCTATTAAAGAATATCAGTTATCAAAACAAAGCTACTTTTTTCGCAATTACGTTTTTCCAATTTTTTTATTTTTTATTAAGAAATAAAAACTATGAGAAAAAATTTACTTTTTCCTCTATTATATTGTTTTTTTTTTTTTTTTTTTCCAAAAATATGTATTTTCCATTAAAGAATAAAAACTATACG
>NC_090760.1:14518825-14536325 GCF_036898095.1 Palaemon carinicauda
ATTTGTATTTATTAGTATTATTTGGATATTGTTCATAAAGGGAATTTGCAAGTACATGGCAAAGAAATTATCCATTTGGGGCAAGTTGCTTCCGTCCATGTTGTTGAAGGCGTCAACCAGTAGTCATTAGCCGTGAGTGAAACATGAAACTTAACAAATATGAGGCATGAGAAAAGCATGAATCATGTCGGTGATATGGTAAAAAGCCGAGTATGGAAACGAAGTGAAGCATGTTAATATTATTGTTGTTGTTATTGTGGTTATTGTTGTTGTTGTTGTTGGTGTTGTTGTTATTATTATTATTACTTGCTAAGCTATAGCCCTAGTTGGAAAAAGCAGGATGCTATAGGCCCAGGGGCCCCAACAGGGAGAATAGCTCAGTGAGGAAAGGAAAAATAATAATAATAATAATAATAATGATTATTATTATTATTATTATTATTATTATTATTATTAATTATTATTATTATTATTAGCTAAGCAACAACTCTAGTTTGAAAAGCAGGATGCTATAAGACCAAGGGCTCCAACTGACGTATTTGTATGGTAGTTAGTTATCAACCCATTTTTATCACGTGTTTTTTCGTCCATTCATTTCTTTTTTGTCTCAATGGATATTTGAGATTTTACTCAAACCATTATTTTAATGACCAATTTAAATGATGGTGTATTATTCTGGAATAATAAAGGGACTTGAATAGCGGTCTTGAATTTCTTTAAAAGAATTTTAAGGCAATTAGCCTATTTTGGAATAATTTATCTTCATATAAGGTTTAAGAGTTCTCCTTTATTTATTCATTTATTTAATTCAATGAATATAATTATAATTTCTTTATTTGCAAGGTTTCCTCATTAACATTCTTTCATATTTATCATATTCAGTTATATGTTAAATTTCAGTAAGGCCAACCAGATATTACATATCTTGCCATTTAAATCTGTGAATAGATATTCATGAGAGATTAATAATATTCACTTTTAAAACTGTTGTGTTACATGAAGTTGGAGTTTCATGTGATGAATACATATTGCATAATGTAACGTCATCCTCATTTCAAAATCTGGTATATTTTCCCTTGTCCCCTATTAATATTCATGACTGGAATTATTTTATTTTAAACGATGGGTACGTCTGAATATATAGGAATTGAGAAAGCCACTAAAAAGCAGAGAGATTATTGCCTGTCGATACCAGCAGCCGTTTTGCAGAGATTATTAAATTATTCTCTCTCTCTCTCTCTCTCTCTCTCTCTCTCTCTCTCTCTCTCTCTCTCTCTCTCTCTCTCTCTCTCTCTCTCATATCTAATTGGTGTGTAAGATATATTTTTATCTCATTTCTCATGTATCTCCATTTCTGTATGTTGTACTTGAACCATGCTAAAAATATTCTCTCTCTCTCTCTCTCTCTCTCTCTCTCTCTCTCCTCTCTCTCTCTCTCTCTCTCTCTCTCTCTCTCTCTCTCTCATATCTACTTGGTCTGTAAGATAGATTTTTATCTCATTTCTTATGTATCTCCATTTCTGTATGTTGTACTTGAACCATGCTAAAAATATTCTCTCTCTCTCTCTCTCTCTCTCTCTCTCTCTCTCTCTCTCTCTCTCTCTCTCTCTCTCTCTCTCTCTCTCTCTCGATACCAGCAGCCGTTTTGCAGAGATTATTAAATTATTCTCTCTCTCTCTCTCTCTCTCTCTTCTCTCTCTCTCTCTCTCTCTCTCTCTCTCTCTCTCTCTCTCATATCTAATTGGTGTGTAAGATATATTTTTATCTCATTTCTCATGTATCTCCATTTCTGTATGTTGTACTTGAACCATGCTAAAAATATTCTCTCTCTCTCTCTCTCTCTCTCTCTCTCTCTCTCTCTCCTCTCTCTCTCTCTCTCTCTCTCTCTCTCTCTCATATCTACTTGGTCTGTAAGATAGATTTTTATCTCATTTCTTATGTATCTCTTTTTCTGTATGTTGTACTTGAACCATGATAAAAATATTCTCTCTCTCTCTCTCTCTCTCTCTCTCTCTCTCTCTCTCTCTCTCTCTCTCTCCTCTGGGAAAAAACAAATTCTAAGAATAATGTTCCAAGAGAGTCACTCTCTGGGCTGGCAATTCTAAAGATCCGTGTTCGAATCTTGGACCGGGTGAGGACGAAAAATTTAAGTATGCCTCTCTTCAACTATAGTCAATTTCTTTTAGCGAAGCAGATTTGCACCGACTTGCAGTGGTGCCCTTTTAGCTCGGAAAAGTTTCCTGATCGCTGATTGGTTAGACGAGATAATTCTAACCAATCAGCGGTCAGGAAACTTTTCCGAGCAAAAGGGCACCGCTGCGAGTCGGTGCAAATCTGCCTCGATAAAAGAAATGGACTATAAGATGCTAATTAAATACCTGGCTGTTGATCGAAAGATGCGGGTCACAGCTATAGCGTTGGTAGAAAAGTAGAAGAAAAACTAGAAATGTGTGTATCTCCATATCAAAGATTGTTTACCATCGAATCGGCAGGAGCTCGATGAGGTAATTTTCATTCCGGAGGGGTGGAAATGTTTAAAAGATCTCTCTCTCTCTCTCTCTCTCTCTCTCTCTCTCTCTCTCTCTCACTCTCTCTCTCATATATATACTTGGTGTGTATGATAGATTTTTATCTTATTTCTTTTGTATCTCCTTTTCTGTATGTTGTACTTGAACCATGCTAAAAATATTCTCTCTCTCTCTCTCTCTCTCTCTCTCTCTCTCTCTTTCTCTCTCGCTCTCTCTCGCTCTCTCTCTCTCTCTCTCTCTCTCTCTCTCTCTCATCTACTTGCTATGTATGATAGATTTTTATATCATTTCTTTTGTATCTCCTTATCTGTATGTTGTAATTGAACCATGCTAAAAATATTCTCTCTCTCTCTCTCTCTCCTCTCTCTCTCTCTCCTCTCTCTCTCTCCTCTCTCTCTCTCTCCCTCTCCCTCTCTCTCTCTCTCTCTCTCTCTCTCTCTCTCTCTCTCTCTTATCTACTACTTGTGTATGATAGATTTTTATCTCATTTCTTTTGTATCTCCATTTCTGTATGTCGTACTTGAACCCTGCTAAAAATATTCTCTCTCTCTCTCTCTCTCTCTCTCTCTCTCTCTCTCTCTCTCTCTCTCTCTCTCTCTCTCTCTCTCACATCTACTTGCTGTGTATGATAGATTTTTATCTCATTTCTTTTGTATCCTTTTCTGTATGTTGTGCTTGAACCATGCTAAAAAATATTCTCTCTCTCTCTCTCTCTCTCCTCTCTCTCTCTCTCTCTCTCTCTCTCTCTCTCTCTCTCTCTCTCCTCTCAATTGTTATATGATTATCATGTTACCATAAACATGTCTCCTTTGTCTCTCTACTGATAATTTTGTATGGCTATGGTCTTGTAGTCTCCAATTGCTCCCTACCCATCATTTTTATCACTCCCTCTCATCATCCTTCCCCTTCCCCTTTCCCCCCCCTCTCCCATTTCCCCTTGCCCTTCTCTTTATCCGTGTGGTCCCCCGGGGGCTGACATCCTTCTGGTATTATGGCCTCCTGCCGCAAGTTCATCGGATTAGCATACGAGTCTCGTTATGTGCCTCCTTCGGAACAGGTTTGCCGTTTTAGACGTGACTTCTTTTCTCTCTCTCTCTCTCTCCTCTCTCTCTCTCTCTCCTCTCTCTCTCTCTCTCTCTCTCTCTCTCTCTCTAAAATTTCTTTTGTCTTTTTATATATATCATTTATATATATATATATATATATATATATATATATATATATATATATATATATATATATATATATATATATATATATATATATATACGTTTGGTACTTTATTGTTATGTTGAAGATTTTCAAGAATGATAAAAAGATTAGTATAGAAATATATGTATTTTTAATTTCGTCTACAGAAATACACACATTTCTATACTTGTCATTCATCATTTTGAAAGGTTTCCAGCACATTCATATACTGTATATATATATATATATATATATTATATATATATATATATATATATATATATATATATATATATATATATATATATACAGTGTATAATATATACACACACGAATATAATATTATAATGTATGAAAGAGAGAAAAAGTAATAAACGACAATAATGGCCATTGAAAACTCATAAATATACAGACAATTCCAAAATCGACAGAAATCGTGTGACACCCCTCACCCCCCGACAGTTAGGAAATGATTGAACGTTGTCAGTGGGAGCCCATGACATGCCCAAGTTGACCCGGCGGGCATTACTAACGAGGAGGCAGTCACAGCTGGTCGTTTAGGGGCCAATGACAAATTTAGGCATCGCCCACTCTTGAGAGACCCTTCTTGGGTATCGTAAAGAGGCATGTAGGGCCATGTCTCTCATTTTTTGGGGGTCTCCTATATCTCTGTATCCAGGTATCAAGTTATCTCATTTATTTACCTTCGCCAATGGAGTTGGGAAGAGGTTAGGTTTTAGCCCCTGTTTGCTTCTTTGTCTTTGTGATCAAACAGATAATCTGTTAAATGTTAATCAGTTGATCAAAACCAATTTTGTAATATAGACCAGTGTTTTTATCTGAAATCATCACTTGTGTCTTTTGTAATTCTTTAATTACCTACGCCAACGAAGTTGGGAGGAGGTTGTGTTTTAGCCCCTGTTTGCCTGTTTGCCTTTGTTTGTGAACAGACAATCTGCTGGAAGCGTCATGTTAAGTATTAACCAGTTGATCAAAAACCAATTTTGTAATTAGATCAGAGCATTACTTGTGTCTTTTGTAATTCTTTAATTACCTCCGACAAAGAAATTGGGAGGAGGTTATGTTTTCGCCCCTGTTTGCCTGTTTGTCTTTGTGAACAAACGAACAAACCGTCTGCTGGAAAAGCCATGTTAAATATTAATCTGATGATCAAAACCAATTTTATAATATAGACCAGTGCTCTGATCTGAAAGCATCAATTGTGTCTTGTAATTCTTTAATTACCTCCGCCTAAGAAGTTGGGAGGAGGTTATGTTTTCGCCCCAGTTTGTTTGTGAACAACTTCCTGGCCACAATTCTACTCATAGAGCAGTGAAACTTTCAGCGATTAATTGTTATGTCTAGAATTTTTAAAGTTAGGGTTAAGGTCAAGCAATTTGTCGACTGAAATAAGCTGCCGTGGTGGAGGCCTGCACCCTTAGAGTGCTTTTCTAGTAATGGGACCTGCTGTACTTTGTCTCTTGATTATATGGTGTAGTTATTAGCCGGTATTATGATCGCTTAGTGATATAGGGTTGTTTATTATCCCTGTGTTGGTATTTTAAGGCTTCTTTGAGTTTACATGGCCTCTAATATCCATAGGTTGGTGGTCGGAGGTTTTTATTGATTTATTGAGTTTGTGGAAAAATTTCATGATGCTTCTGATTTTTCAAAGTATCACAGTTTAAATTATATATACCCTGTATATATATATATATATATATATATATATATATATATATATATATATATATATATATATATATATATATATATATATATATATATACAGGGTATATATAATTTAAACTGTGATACTTTGAAAATATATATATATATATATATATATATATATATATATATATATATATATATATATATATATATATATATATATACAGGGTATATATAATTTAAACTGTGATACTTTGAATATATATATATATATATATATATATATATATATATTATATATATATATATATATATATATATATATATATATATATATATATATATATACTACACTATTGTTCTGGTTGCAGACTATTCTTAAAGCAATGGAGTTTTTTTAAAGTACGTTTTTGAGACTTAAATGATTTGCCAGATTCAGAACTTAAAAGTTTTGTTTATTTATTAATTCATATATGAAATTGTTATTTTTTTGTGAAGTTCAGATGGAGCTCTTAAAATCCCCTGTATTAATTTTTCATTTTTATATAATGATTAGCTTATAACACATTTTTAGCACAATTTTACGTACTGTCACGTAACATCACCAACAGTAATCGTGGTATGAACATACATTTGTAACCCATTATTATTATTATTATTATTATTATTATTATTATTATTATTATTATTATTATTATTATTATTATTATTATTACAAGCTAGGCTATAACCCTTGTTGGAGAAGCATGACGCTTCAAGCCCAAGGGATCCAACAAGGAAAAATACCCCAATGAGGAATGGAATCAAGGAAATAAACAATCAAAATGAAATATTCTAAGAAGAGTAACAAAATTGAATTAGATCTTTCACATATAAACTATAAAAACTTGAAAACAAAACAAGAGGAAGAGAAATAAGATAGAGCAGTGTGCTCAAGTATACCACCATGCAAGCGAACTCTAATCCAAGGCAGTGGAAGGCCATGGTACAGAGGCTATGGCACTACCCGAGACCAGACAACAAATGGTTTGATTTTGGAGTGTCCTTCTCCTATGACAGGGTTTTACTACTACTACTACTACTACTACTACTACTACTACTACTACTACTGCCCGCTGCTGCAAATAATAATAATAATAATAATAATAATAATAATAATAATAATCAGACTTAAATATAGTAAATCCTAATGGTTTGATCTTGTGGGGAGAATGAGAGAAAAATTGTACGAATCGGAGACGGAATTAGAATTGCAGGACTTAAGAAATGAATTTTGTAAGAAGGCTCTGAGGTTTTATCCACAATCCAGAAATGTGAAATGGATTATGATATTGAACGCTGATATTGTTTTTGCTTTAGGAAAGTTTTTATGTGAAGTGAATCAGTAACTGTGAAATTTTATCAATTCAGATCTGGTAGTGATTATGATAATTAATGATTCATAATATCTGATTTTAATGATGCAATATTATAAATTCCTAGTTATATTTTTATAGTCTTAACGAAAATTAATATACTTATGTCTATGATAGTAATGATGACATAAACTAATGTTTATTTGATACGGTAACAGTTATTAAAACAGATAAATACGTTATTACATATCTGATAATAATGATGATGAAGATTATAGGAATACTAGTGTACGCGACCCGTAAAAAATGACGGCTAAATAATCAGAGCGATATGCACACAGATTTGTGGGAGATTTTGGTTTCCGAGTGTATCTCTCGGGGTACCCTTTCTCACCAGGGTATGACTACTCCCTCTACCCCTTATCCGAGAGGGAGACCGAATATTTATACTTCTTGCAATGCCACTAAGTGTGACGGTATATATATATATATATATATATATATATATATATATATATATATATATATATATATTATATATTGTGTGTGTGTGCGTGTGTGTGTATGTGTACGCATCCAGGCACTTGCTCTTTATTATATAGGGGAGATTGAGGGGGTCAATAACACCAGTACTGCGTAGTAACATTGCCAAGTAAAATTGCATCTGCCATAAAAATAACAACAGCAATATAAAAGTAAACTTAATATTCCCAAACCTTCATCCCTTAGTATTAGGAGACATCCAATTCACATCTCCTGGAGCAATTGACATTAAGGCAGTAAATCAAAACGAAAGGAAAAGTGTAATGCCATCGCTTGCAATATGCTCAATAGCTCCCCCCCCCCCCTTGCGACCTGCATAACGAACGTAATTGGCTGTTATGTTATTGAAGACCGTGTCATCAGGGGTTTAGCCGGAGAGTTAGGACACCGCATTATGTTGGACGTACATCGTATTTCTTGGCTGATAACTGAATTTTAATGGTGTTTTTTTTTTTTTTTTTTTTTTTTTTTTTTTTTTTTTTTTTTTTTTTTGTGTGGGAAGATTTGGTGATTTTATTGTTCATAAGATTTTTTTTTATTCGTTATTTGTTTTGAATGTGTAAGTGGATGTGTATACATTAGCTTGATTTCTATTTGTACACACGGATGTACGTATATGCACATACATGCACAATATATATAATATATATTATATATATATATATATGTGTGTGTGTATATATATATGTATATATATTATATATATATATATATATATAAAATATATATATATATATGTATATATATATATATAATCTCTTTATATTTATAAATGTGTCTTTTTGTGTCTGTGAATGTATGCATGTATGATTACTTCATTTTATGTTGGTTTACCAAAGAAGAGGAGGAAGTTGACCGCAAAAGCGTGTATAGAATACGTGAAATAAAATAGAATCTCTTAGAGTACACTAAGATATTGTGTCTCTGGAGTTTATATATATATATATATATATATATATATATATATATATATATATATATATATATATATACTGTATATGTTTGTGTATTTAGTTAGTCTTATATGGTATACGATATTCATCCTATATTCATGCACGAATATAAGCTACTTTAGCAACCATTGAATATATAAAACAAATTCAGTAATCAGCACAGTACTGAAAACACTTATCAACCTCTTAAGCTAATTTATATCAGCGTAATTTCTTGTATTTGAAAAGGAAGTAACCTCGTCTCCGTTCCTCCATAGAGATCGAGTGTAAGACGTTCTAAGCTAAGGGATGTTAGTCTACTCTCTACATAACAGGAGCCACGTCCTCCCAAGGGGACCTCCTTGTGAGGCCATCGGTCGTGCCGTCCAACCCGTGTCAAGGATTTACATCAATATTTGATCATGATCAGGGACATTCCAAGAGCTAGTAGAGTTTCGACTTGTGTATGTGTGTTTTTTTTCTCCTTTTCAACCTCCACCTTTTTCTCTTTCAATTTTTTTTCTCCTTGCCCTCTTCCTCCATCTCCACCTTTCTCTTTTTTTTCCTCCTCCTTCACCTTCACCTTTTTCTCCACTTTTTCTCTTTAACCTTTTCCCTTCCTCCACCTCTACCCTTTTCTCCTCTTCTTTTTCTCCTCTTCCTCTATCTCCATCCTTTTTTTCCTCCACTTTTTCTCCTCGTCTTCTTCCTTCACCACCACCTTTTTCTCCTCCCCCTTTTTTCGTCCTATTGTACCTTCCTCCACCTTCACCTTTATCTCCACCACCAGTATCTCCAACAGCTTTTTTTCATCCTCTTCTTCTTTCTCTTCCGCCTCTTCCTCTTCTTCCCCAACCTACTTGTCCTTCGCTGCAGTGGTTCTCCAATTTATCGGTGTTGGAATTATCACGCATATTGAAGTCACGCCATTTGTGGCCAGGAACAATATTTATAGATATATTCATATATTTCTTCTGAGGAGGACAAAAGTGAGGAAAAGTGACTTCATTGTGGGTTCGTGCACCAGGAAGGCATTTGTCACGCCTTGAAAGGATGCTAAGGCTGGTTTCCCCTCCCAGTGGTATGACGGGGGTGACTCCCCCCTTTCCCCATAGCCCCCCTATCACTTGGAGATAAATGCTTTACTGATGTAAATACCTTGTGTTTTCCACGCCATTCTTTCCTTCATAACTGACAATTGCACACCCAGTTGGATAATTTAGATGGGGGGGGGGGGAATAAGACAATTGATCGCATGACATTAGCTAAGTTCTTTTGAGATTATTTTAGGTGGTTCACGCATAGCTTTACGTGTGTCGATGGATATTTACTCAGAAATGTGTTCATGCAGTAGCGAATATATATTTTTTTTGTGCGTGGAAGAGTCAGTGGTGCTGCAAAGGTGTTTACTTCGTGCTACGTGCAGCATGGTTTAAACATGTATTGGCTAGTTCCGTGAAATTGATAGGTCAGCTTGCTTGCCGTAATGTGTCTGTTAATGACTATTTTGATATTCTTGGAATTTATATAACAAACATCATTGAGCACATACACACACACATATATATATATACAGAGAGAGAGAGAGAGAGAGAGAGAGAGAGAGAGAGAGAGAGAGAGAGAGAGAGAGAGAGAGAGAGAGCATATGTGTATTAATTGTAAGAGACGGTAGATTTGAATAGAGAAAACAGAAATGTAGGACTGAAAGTGAATAGGAGTAAAATTATGGTAATGTTCAATGAAAATGCATAGAGAACAATAAAAGGTTATGGACGAACCTTTAAGAGATCGATAATGAATATACGTATTTAGGACCGACAGTATATACATACTATATATGTATGTATAAGGTATTACAGTCGTAAATATTTAGATATGAATGGTAACATTTCTGTTACACACTTATTAAAATGCTTAAAAAGTGGCGTATTTGGAATCGGCATATTGAAGACTTTTGCATAAAATTCATGTAATTTCTATCATACTAAATAATGTTTACTGTGGATTACAATGGCAAGCCAAATGTCTTTGAAATTACTGATCTTGAAAAGATTACAAACATTTCAATGATAATTTAGCGTGTAGGGATCGAACCCCACTGGTAGATTAGATGTAAGTAAAGAGGAAGGACTTCATTTTTTTTTTTTTTTTTTTTTTTTTTAGTTGGAAGTTAAAATATGATGGGAAAAAATAAAGCATATGACGTCTCCTATTACGTTTCCGGCTATTAACTATCGTCTGTATTTATTGCCAGAGTTCACCCACAATGTTATTGAAGATGGTTATGCAAATCAGAACAGGAAATACAAAGCTTAAACATATCTTATTAGCAGATAATCAATGCATATATTATTTCAGTTCTTAGCTACAAATGAGCACATGTCATGAAGGATTGATTGTGTAATGTCAAATCATCTGTTTGTAAACAAATGGCAGCTGCATCATGGGAAGGAGCGTGGTCTATGTCCTTGCTTATAGTCTGGCTTATAATAAAAGAATGATTTAGTGTTGCAAGTACTCAAGAGCCTCTATTTTCTCTGCCAAGCATAATGCAGTATAATCCAATCTTTGAATCTGATTGATGAGAAAAATAAGCTTATTAGTGGTTGCATATGTTTCTAATATTTGTCCATTAAGAATAACTTTTTTATTATAGATTGAAGGCTCTCTTCACACGAACGGATTAATGCCGCAGGGTTTTGCCCGCGCGGATTTGAAATCATTGATGATTAACGAAGCTCTTCACACGCTGCCCGCTGGGAAAATTCGCTGCCAGCTTGGAAATTTTGCTGGCCGCTCGGAAATTTTGCTGCCCGCTTGGAAATTTCGCTGGCCGCTCGGAAAATTCGCTTCCCGCTAGGAAAATTCGCTGCCAGCTCGGAAATTTTGCTGCCCGCTCGGAAAATTCGCTGCCTGCTCAGAAATTTTTCTACCCGCTCGGAAATTTCGCTGCCCACTCGGAAATTTCGCTGGCCGCTCGGAAATTTCGCTGCCAACTCAGAAAATTCACTGCCCGCTCGGAAAATTCGCTGCCCGCTCGGAAATTTTGCTGCCCCTCGGAAATTTCGCTGCCCCTCGGAAAATTCGCTGCCCGTTCGAGAACATTTCCGAGCGGCAGTGATATATACTAGCTGCATGCATTGCTAACCAACGTGGTTCTTAAGTAGCGGTTTATAGAAAGTATGAGGCCGCTCGGGAAAAATCCTCTCGTTTGAAAACATCCTTGCAAACGAGCGGAAATATTTCCGTATGGAAAAAAAATTCTCTGGTGTGAAGCCAATGGCAGACATGTTCAGTATGAGACCCGTGATGTTAGAGTAAGAAAGTGAAAATGTTCTGTGCATCGGATATGCAAATGGTGTAGAAATAAAGAAAGCGAGAATGAGATCGGTGGAGGATTTTCAGGTCAACCTTGAAGGGGAGAGACGGGCAAGAAACTCAAGAATATTTTATTTTACTTTTTTTTTCGGAAGTATCGACGATGTTGTGAGATCGACTCTCGAGTCATCTTCCTGACGAGGAGGTTATCTGCATAACTTCGAAGCCCCCCCCCCCCCCCAGCTCCCACCCCTGCTCATCTCCTGTACCTCCATATCCTTCTTATTCCCCTCCCCCAGGAGTTTTAAGCCTCACTACTGCTGCGCACGGAGGGAAAGACCTCATCTTGTCATGGTCTTGATGTCTATAAATTTGGACTCAATAATGTCACCATCCTCTGCTCTAATCGAATTTTGATATTCGTAATATCCTGATATATGACTTTCAAGAAAGGGGGAGAGTTGTGCAAGTGTGTGTGTATGTGTGTGTGTGTGTTTTATTACAGCTGTGTCTTTCCGCTTTTTATAACTGACGTTTTTGCTTCTTCTTTTTTATTAAGAAATGTGTGTATGAATGTGGCTTTTTTCAAAGACATGTGCGTATTAGTGTTTGCATACGTGTTTACGGGTGAATTGGAAACTATTTTGGGCAGGGGTACATTAATAATTTTGTCCTTCGATGTTGTTTAGCCTTTGTATCTGTATCAAATTATATTATTATTATTATTATTATTATTATTATTATTATTATTAAAGTTAGAGACAAAAACACTTTTTTGTGTATTTTTATAAGTAAATCACTATAACAATATTTTTTTTTAATATAAATAAACGTTACACGGAAAGAAAGTCCAAATATATTCAAGAAAAAGTGCATATTACAGAAGAGAATGATGAGTTTGGAGTTCATCACCAAACTTGAACATCCAAATTTTACTAAAAACCTAAGTCACTGTTATTGAGTAAAGTTCTGAGCGCATACCTCCGCCAACGTCAAGCCATTTTAATCGCAGACACGTCTTGTTAGACTTTCTTTGCTGAACTAATTAAACTATTCAATAATATCTTTCATTGCCAGTCACGAAGCCTGTCTTTATTAAAAAGTTTTGTCACAAACCCTGTCTATAGTGAAAAGTTTAGTCTCGAAGCCTGTTTTTGTGAAAAGTCCAGTCACGAAGACTGTCTTTAGTGAAAAGTCCAGTCACGAAGACTGTCGTTTAGGGAAAATTCCTGTCACGAAGACTGTCTAGTGAAAAGTTTAGTCATGAAGCCTGTTTTTGTGAAAAGTCCAGTCACGAAGCCTGTCTTTGTGAAAAGTTTAGTCACGAAGACTGTCTTTAGTAAAAAGTTATGTCACAAAGCCTGTCTATAGTGAAAAGTTTAGTCTCGAAGCCTGTTTTTGTGAAAAATCCAGTCACGAAGACTGTCTTTAGGAAAAATTCCAGTCACGAAGACTGTCTAGTGAAAAGTTTAGTCTCGAAGCCTGTTTTTGTGAAAGGTCCAGTCACGAAAACTGAATTTAGTGAAAAGTTTTAGTCTCGAAGCTTGTCTTTAGTGAAAATTTCAGTCACGAAACCTGTCTTTAGTGAGAATTCCAGTCTAAGCCTGTCTTTAGTGGAAACTTCAGTCACAGAGTCTGTCTTTAGTAAAAGGTCCAGTCAAGAAGCCTGTCTAGTAAAAATTCCAGTCACGAAGCCTGCCTTGGTGAAAAGTTTAGTCGTGATGCAGGTCTTTAGTGAATAGTTCAGTCATGAAGCTTGTCCTTAGTAAAAGGTCCGGTCACGAAACTGTCTCTAGTGATAAGGCCAGTCACGAACCCTGTCTTTAGTAAAAAGTCCAGTCACGAAGCCTGTCCTTAGTGAAAAGTTCAGTCATGGAGCCTGTCCTTAGTAAAAAGTCCAGTCACAAAACTGTCTCTAGTGAAAAGGCCAATCACGAACACTGTTTTTAATAAAAAGTCCAGTCACGAAGCCTGTCCTTAGTGAAAAGTTCAGCCATGATGCCTGTCTACAGTGAATATTTCAGTCACAAAGCCTATCTTTAGTGAAAATTCCAGTCATGAAGACTGTCTTTAGTAAAAAATCCAGTCGCTAAGCCCGTCTTTGGTGAAAAGTCCAGTCATGATGCCTGTCTTCAGTGAATATTTTAGTCACAAAGCCTGTCTTTAGTGAAAATTTCCAGTCATGAAGACTTTCTTTAGTAAAAAAATCCAGTCACTAAGCCTGTCATTGGTGAAAAGTCAAGTCGTGAAGCCTGTCTTTAGTGAAACGTCCAGTCACGAAGCAACTTCGAAAAATCTTTATAGTGTCTCTTGGCTCCTAGCCGAGTCACTTTTTTGCCTTCTAGGTTACACCCCCCCCCCCCCCTTCCTAACCCCTCCCATTTCTTCCATTCTTGTAAATTTTACTTCAAATAGCTACTTCGGGTTTGTCAAACAGTTACACCTCTCTGCTGAATGGCGTCCCCGATCCTAGGATTAGGTTTTATACCCCAAATTTCAGTGTTTGACAGGAGACCTGAGGTAAAACTCGCCTTCCTTCAACACAAGTGACGATAGAATTAAACGCAACCTAATCTGGTCACGAAATGGAAACAGTTTAGTAGCTTTATACTTCCTTATCTGTTTAAATTTTTTTTTTTTTTTTTAGTAGTTGGATTGTGGTTTATGCTTATTTTTTATTACAAAGGTAGATGAGAAAGACAATGTGGAATTACTAGAAGTTCTTTAACGTTAGCGAAATCAAACTTATAATGATAAGAGATGTTAAGATATGATAAAGAAATTCTGGACGAAATGAACGAATGAAAGATATTCAGAAAAAAAAAGAATTTCAAGAAAAGAAGATTAAGAAATTAGTACTTGGTGTTTGTTGTATAGAGAGTGACGTTTAGTTGCACTTCTATATGCGCGTATTCACCCACATTCATATGCTTACGACTAGCGTATTTATTTATGTATGCAAATTGAAATCCTGACTTTAAAATATGCCTTCTCAGCCCCGGCTTTAGAATAATTTGCGGCGAGGCCAGGCAACAGACCTTCGAAGAATGAAGTGTTTAAAAGACAACGAGTCGTTTGCCAGTCCGTTTCAGTTTTTGAAGACGGGGAGATTGTGGGCCTTTTGGCATGTAATAAATGGAAATTTAAGCACCGAGGTGAGAGTGGTTCATCTCCCACCGATCTGTAGAGATGTTATCTCGCTGGCTTTGAATACTCTCGCGATTTTTTTTTCTAACCTTCCATATCTTATCTCGCGTTTATCTTTGCCTTATCTCCTGTTCTTCTTATTTTTTTTCTTCTTTCTCGGATATGAATTATTCTTCTACTGTACCGTACCTTATACCTTACTCCTCCCCATATGTTTATTCTCCTTCTTCTCCTTTTTTTTTTTTTTTTTTTTTTTACCTTCCATATCTTATCTCGCTTTTATCTTTGCCTTATCTCCTGTTCATCTTTTTTTCTTCTTTCTCGGATATGAATTATTCTTCTACTGTACTGTACCTTACTCCTCCCCATATGTTTCTTCTTCTTCTTCTTCTTCTCCTTACTCCTCCCCATATGTTTCTTCTTCTCCTTCTCCTTCTTACTCCTCCCCATATGTTTCTTCTTCTCCTTCTCCTTCTCCTTCTTCTTCTTCTCCTTCCCCTTCTTCTTCTTCTTCCTCTTCTTCTTCTTCTTCTTCTTATCATTTTGTTTCTTCTTCTTCTCCTTCTTCTTCTTCTTCTTCTTCTTCTTCTTTCATAATGATATTATTCTCTCTATTCATCTATTCACTGCATCCGTACCTGCTTCTTCTTCTTCTTTTTCTTCTTCTTCTTCTTCTTCTTCTTCTTCTTCTTCTTCTTAGCGTAAGACTGACTTCTCTTTTCCGATGGCGTTGGTACTTCTTGTCGACCGCAGGCCTCTCGTTTGGCCCACTACATTTTCGGAAGTTATTCGCCTGAATTTTCTATCAGATGTGATGGCGGGTGCATTTTTATAGCTTATTTTTTTACATATATTTCTTAGGGTCTCAAAATTATTTACTATAATATTATATATATATATATACATATATATATATATATACATATATATATACATATATATATATATATATATATATATATATATACATATATATATATATATATATATATATATATATATATATATATATATATATATATATATATATATACATATATATATATATACATATATATATATATATATATATATATATATATATACTCACATACTTTCTGAGTGGGGATACCTTCACGTTGTGAAAGTGTTTGTGTATCGCCTTGATCAGCAAAGCTGTACTAGTCAGGGCCACCCATACTAGGTCAGTTCGCTGTTATTGATCCAACGAAAATCTCCCACCATCACCAATCCGCATTGGCCAGTGTGGTGATAAAAACTTGCCAAAACCTAGACATGATTTAACGGTTTACCGTAAGTTCATTGTTCATACTTGACTGTATTAAGATTTTGGAAAACCCTATTACAGAAACTAAGAGAAACATTTTTGTTAAAGTTGACTGTACTTTGTAATGTTAGTACTTGTATGTACAACTTCGTAGATTGGTAAAGCTTTTTTTTTTTTTTTTTTTTTTTTTTTTTTTTTTTTTTTTTTTTTTTTTTTTACTGAATACTTTTATTATTTACGTTTTTTATTATGTATGTTCATCCGTTTGTTTGTTTGTTTATTGACACCTCTAAGGAGATTATTCAAATGATTTTCCTCATAGGTTTGCTGGTCTTTGATGTAAACTGTAGTTTGTTTTCGTATAAATAATTTTCAGTAGAATCAGCTTGCGTTGTTGTCATTTCGGAATACTACAGTATTACGGTAGTGGTACAAGTTACATCCTTAAGTGTAGTACATTGATGTAAAGTAGCATGAATGCTAATTCCTTTGAAGGCTGTTTACATTTTTGTTTATGCTAACCACAAAGACAGGATTAATGTTTGTATATGCTAGACAAAAGGACAGGATTTGATTTTTGTATATGCTAACCACAAAGACGAGATTTGATTTTTGTATATGTTAACCATACAGACAGGATTTACATTTTTGTATATGCTAACCACAAAGACGGTTTAATTTTTGTATAATATGCTAACCATAAAGACAGAATTTAATTTTTATATATGCTAACCACAAAGACAGGATTTGATTTTTATATATGCTCACCACATAAAGACGGGATTTAAAATTTTGTATATGCTAGCCACAAAGACAGGATTAAGTTTTGTATATGCTAGCCATAAAGACAGAATTTAATTTTTGTGTATTCTAACCACAAAGATAGGATTTGATTTTTGTATATGTTAACCATACAGACAGGAATTAAATTTTTGTATATGCTAACCTAAAGACGATTTAATTTTTCTAGATGCTATCCACAAAGACAGGAATTAAGTTTTGTATATGCTAACCACAAAGACATGATTTAATTTTTGTATATGCTAGCCACAAAGACATGATTTAATTTTTTTATATGCTAACCACAAACACAGGATAAATTTTTTTTATATGCTAACCACAATGACATGATTTAATTTTTTATATGCTGACCACAAAGACATTATTTAAATTTTGTATATGCTAACCACGAAGACATGATTTAATTTTTATATATGCTAACCACAAAGACATGTAATTTTTGTATATACTAACCACAAACATATGATTTATTTTTTGTATATGGTAACCACAAAGACATGATTTAATTTTTGTATATGCTAACCACAAAGACATGATATAATTTTTGTATATGCTAACCACAAACACATGATTTAATTTTTGTATATGCTAACCACAAAGACATGATTTAATTTTTGTATATGATAGCCACAAAGACATGATTTGAGTTCTGTATATGCTAGCCAAAACACATGATTTAATTTTTGTATATGCTAGCCATAAAGACATGATTTTATTTTTGTATATGCTAGCCACAAAGACATG
>NC_090760.1:14541325-14558825 GCF_036898095.1 Palaemon carinicauda
ATATTTTGGGAGCTTATTTCAAATTGATACGACAGTGTTAGATGTTAGTAGTATTTCTTCAAAGGAAAATTTCTTAACCATTCATTTCCTTCAGAAAAGTTCTTAATCCTGTTTATCAGTAGTAGACAGATTTAAAGATTTAAAGGCCGCTCATGAATGGCAGAGGCAAGGGACACTGACATTGCTCTTTCAAGCAGGACAATGTCCCCTCTCTACCCAAGCTAGGACCAAGGAGGGTCAGGCAAGGGCTGCTGATGTCTCAGCAGATAGACCTATAGGCTCCCCCCCCCCACCCCAATCTTCATCCTTAGGTCACAAGGACGGTGACGTTGCAGCGACCAAAGAAACTAACGAGTTTGAGCGGGACTCGAACACCAGTCTGGCGTTCACCGGTGACGTTGCAGCGACCAAAGAAACTAACGAGTTTGAGCGGGACTCGAACACCAGTCTGGCGTTCACCAGTCAGAGACGTTACCACATCGGCCACCACAACGTCAATAGTTAATCTTTCATAAACCGCATTTAGAATTATTCTCCGATTGTAATGATTAATTTTTTTACAAAACGCATTTTTATTAATGTTAGGCAGATGTATGAATAGTTTTATAGTTTATCTGTTGCATATTTATTAATCATTATTACTTAATTATCTTTTTATAACCCCTTTTCTATGATTGTTCAATATTCCGTTTCTTTGTACAGCTCTCTGTTTGCTTCCTGCTTTTCCAGATAATGTTGAAATCTGGCTGATAATAAGAGCGATAGTGGTACTTTAACTTTTCATTTCAGTATCCGGTATACATTAGCACTTTTCCTATGATGTCTTCCGATAAGATAACCTTATCTTATCCCTTGTTGTCTAAAGATAACCAATACTCCACCCTCGTTATCTAATGCTTTTAGCTAATCGCTATTGGCAGATACATATTATTGTTATTATTATTATTATTATTATTATTATTATTATTATTATTAACTTAGCCATTATCTGTTTTGTGCTTTTTTCAATCTTTCCCTAAACTCTAATTCTAAAGACCCTGTAATGAAGATCATAGTTTCTAAATGCTTAAATGATTCTACCTCAATTAATCCTTTCTCCTTCCAATGATATGTCAACTTCCAGTGCATACTTCTTTCTCATCATCTCTGTCTTTCTTTTATTTATCTTGAGCCCAACCCCGTGTGATATTTAATGCATTCTGGTAAGCAAATCCTGTGGTGTTCTGCTAATAAAAAAATATCATCAGCATACTCTAGATGTGCCAATTTCCTATTACCAACGTAATTTCGCCTGAAATTACATATAAAAATCAGGCTACATGTCGGTTTAGTGAGATCGGTGTTACTATATGGACATGAGTCGTGGTATGACAATGAAAAAATCTCCAACAGATTTAATAGTTTCGAGATCAAAGCCATCAGAAGGATATTGGGAGTTAAATGGCAGGACAGGACTACAAATGAAACTATAAGAGATTACTCGAGTGCCATATGTGGATGAGATCATGATGAGGGGTAGATGAAGATGGTTTGGGCATGATCTTTGCACTCCCCAAGAGAGATTAGTTCACCAAACGTTTAGCGGGGCTCCTCAAGGCACTAGAATTTTTGGAAGACCCAGGCCTACATGGCTGAGGACTATGAAGCTGGAAGTAGATGATGAATGGGTAAGTATTGAATCTAAAGCTCAAGATGGAGATGACTGTCGAAATCTAACCGAGGCCCTTTGCGTCAATAAGCGTAGGAGATAATGATGAATTATCATCAAAACTACAACCCTAGTTGGGAAATCTTATGCTATAAATTCAAGGGTTCCAACGCGGAAAAATAGGACAGTGAGTAAAGGAAATGAATAACCTACATAGGAATTAGTAATGAATAATTAATATAATATTTTGTAAGATCAATAGGAATTAGTAATGAATAATTAATATAATATTTTGTAAGATCAATAACAACGTTGAAATATATGAAGAGTGTCTTACGATGTGGTTATAAGTATCATCTTGCATAGTCAGCTGTCTATTCATCCCTGCAAGACATACAAAAGATCTCTCTCTCTCTCTCTCTCTCTCTCTCTCTCTCTCTCTCAAGAGACAAACCTCGTATTTCTCCTCGCGTTAATATTTACGAAACACTAAAGCGGAAGGGTGTCCCCCCCCCCCCCCCCTTGCGCTCTGGAGAGCTAACCGGGTCACATTGAATACCGGCCCGGGAGAGCTTTAATTCGGAAATATATGCATAGGAAATGATTTTATTCGTGCATGTCCAAAAGGGACACACGGCGACCCGGTATAGAGAGGAGACGCATTATTCCGACGCTCAGCCTTTATTTACGAGGGTTATGTTTTAGATAACCCCCCCCCCCCCCCCGGGGGGGGGGGGCGGAGACCCCCCTTTGTCATCGTGAATATGTATAAATGACACACATCGGGGATTTCATGAATTGCTGTGATGCTCTGTTGCTGTTGCTGCCGCTTCAGCCCTTTCAACGATGTTTGTGTATGTATGTGTGCGTGTGTGTGTGTGTGTGTGTGTGTACGTGTACTGGAGCTGCGGCTGTTGCGCTTTGGTGTAGCCTATGTGTATCTAACGGATGGTTTAAATATATATATATATATATATATATATGTATATATATATATGTATATATGTATATGTATATATATATATATATATACTGTATATATATGATATGTATTTATATTTATATATTTTTATATATATATTTATGTATATATATTTATATATATATATATATATATGTATATATATATATATATATATGTAAATAAGATATCTCGTATATACATACATACATACATATATATATATATATATATATGTGTGTGTGTGTGTGCGTGTGCGTGTGGGTGGTTGGTTGTATATACTGTGTGTGTCTTGTCTTTATGTGTTTATCTGTGTAGTCCATTTCTCTCTCTCTCTCTCTCTCTCTCTCTCTCTCTCTCACACACACACACACACAATCAGTGAAGGTCAATTACATATATCTCCCCCACCCTATCTGTTCTCAGCTCTCCTGATCCAGACGGAACTGCCATTCCGTAAAGACTCCAAGAGCTTGCAACGTCATTTCACTGTTATGTTGAAAACCTTTCATTACATTCCCTACTTTGGTAGATTAAGTTGATAGAATGAATTACCATCCTGTGTAGGCATTATCGGTATAAGATTCTATACATCTCTAAAATCAAAGAGGGCTTAGTTCCTGATCCGTCACCGCACTCCTTAAGACTAGAAACGCATTGTCCCTTCATTATCCTAAAACTAGTGTCCATTTCTTTTAGCGAGGCAGATTTGCACCAACTCGCAACGGTGCCCTTTTAGCTCGGAAACGTTTCCTGATCGCTGATTGATTAAAATTATCTTGTCCAACCAATCAGCGATCAGGAAACTTTTCCGAGCTAAAAGGGCACCGCTGCGAGTCGGTGCAAATATGCCTCGCTAAAAGAAATGGACTATAGTGTCTTTTTATTATTATTATTATTATTATTATTATTATTATTATTATTATTACTAGCCAAGCTATAACCCTAGTGGGAAAAGCAGGATGCTATAAGCCCAAGGGTTCCATTATGGAAAATAGCTCAGTGACGAAACGAAATAAAGAAACATAATGTGCTTGAGTGTACCCCCAAGCAAGAGATATGATCGCCAAGGTTTCTATTTTATTGTTGTTACTGTTTTCAAAATGTTCTGTTTTAATTGTTCATTACCCCCTATAGTGTATTTATCTCCTTATTTCTTTTCCTCACAGGTCTATTTTTCCTTGTTGTAGCCCTTGGGCTTATAGCATCCTGATTTTTCCATCTAGAGATGTAGCTTGGCCAATAATTGTTAATTGATATCCTGACTGGAACCGATACGGGGCGTAATTTTCACTTGATCTGTCGCCTTGGCAAATCCAACACCATTGCATTCAATAAGCTTAACAAATAATATGTAATTCGCAACAGGATAAGGCCCCACCCATAAGTAATCCACTTGAGTTGAACTGATGCACTGGTAATCTCTTTCGTCTGCATGAGATGTGGAGTTGATTTCCAAAGATTCCATTCGTTCAGTTATCCCACTTGCCTTTTTTATCCCCATGTAATAGTAGTAGATGTTTTATCTTTTTGATTCATTGTCAGTTGAAACCCTCACACCGATAGTTTGAAGTCAATGGAAGAGGTTGCCAGTGAGATCATGAACGTGAGATCTAGATGATGTGTCTTATTTAAAAACTGTCGTTGAAACACGTAAAATTATTGAAGCCAGTCTTTGTTTGGAGTCGATGGAAGAGGCTGCCAGTGAGGTTATGAACGTGAGATCTAGAAGATGTGTCTTATTTATAATTAAGCCAACGTTGAAACTCTTCAAATGATTGAAGCCAGTCTTTGTTTGAAGTCAATGGAAGAGGCTGTCAGAGATCATTATCATGAGATCAAGACGATTTGTCTCATTTAAAGTTAAGGTGATGTTGAAACACCTCAAAGTATTGAAGCCAGACTCTCATCTCAGAACAAGTCAAGGGAAGACCATGAAAAGGAAGTTGGGGGGAGCATTTTATCACCCGGAGAAGCGCTATGGCCTAATTCCTTAATTATCGACATCTCAGTTTTGGAAGGCCAGCTGTCAGGCAGGACGGGGAGAGAGAGAGTGCGTGCGTGCTGGCTGGCTGTTACGTCATAATCGTGTACCTGACTGACAGACAATTACTGGTGGTTTGGGATGCTGTTCTTCTCTCTCTCTCTCTCTCTCTCTCTCTCTCTCTCTCTCTCTTCTTAGGTTGGAGATTTTTACACCTAAGTGAAGACTTGACTCGTAGTCTTTAGATGAGGTTTAAGAGCGTGCGAGAGAGTAAAGGTAATTGGAGAGCTATAAAACTCTCTCTCTCTCTCTCTCTCTCTCTCGTAGGTTATCAGTCCTACCGAACGGATTGAATGATTTCGATAATATTTTGCATTTCTCTATATTCGATATATTATGTAAATTTATGTAGGTAGGTGTTATATGTGAATGTATATATATATATATATATATGTGTGTGTGTGTGTGTATATGTATATATATGTGTATATACATATATATATATATATATATATATGTATATATATATATATATATATACAGGGCGTGGCATAAGTAACGCCCTTTTTATTTTTATATCTTATGATATATAGATCATTATTGAGCCGAATAGGCTAAGTATTATATTAATTTTGTTAATATATAAAATTAATTTAACGTGGAATACATTCATGTTCACTGAAAGAAATGATAATCAATAAGGTTTTAATTCTGGTCCACTTAAATATTGGCCTTTACTTATGCCGCTCCGTGTAGATATATATATATATATATATATATGTATATTATATATATATTATATATGATATATATATTTATATGTTTATATATATATATATATGTGTGTGTGTGTATATATATATATATATATATATAGAGTTTTAAACCAAAAATGCTTCTTAATATCGAGTTCACTCTGCCTTTGAAATAACATACGTATTCGCCAGAAAACATCTACGGCATAAGAAACTCGATATACCTACATTGAAGATCCAGAAAATCCTTCCTTCCCCATATACTTTTCATATTCCATTATATCACCCCACTTTTTTCCATTTTTTCTTTTTATATATATATATTATTTTTTTATTTTTTTTTAAAATTCATTTCTCCTGGCTGCATCCACGCCACGTGCATTGCGCATATTGACCGTCGTGATGACAAATTAGCATAGCAGTTATCATTTTTCGAAAGGAAGGCACTTTTTATCTCTTGCAATAACCGACTTGCAATTACCTCGTCAAGTCATTTGCCAATAATTTACATAGCTTTAATCATTGGGTGTGTTTCGCTCTACCCCCCTGTGTTACGCCATGTTCGTGGTTTTTATTTTAGAGGTTTTTTTATCCCGGGACTGGCGGTGCTGTCATCAACTTTATAAAGGAGGAGTAGGTTTTTTTTTTTTTTTTTTTTTTTTTTTTTTTTTTGATAGCCGTCATCCGGCAGTTCTGTCATCGGTATTATAAAGATACATAATATTTCTTTTCCCCCATTTTTTTTTTTTGTCTGAAGAGACGTCATCAGTTTTTTCTTAGAGGTGGCTGTCATCGACTTGCGGATTTTATTTTTTTTAGTTTTATGTGTTAAGTTTATTTTTAATGAAAAATAACTGCCGTCATCACCTTTGGAAAAAAAAATTTTAACGGTTGTGGGAATGTTATTAGATTCTATTTCAGGAGTTTCGTTTACTTTTTAAGGCTAGCAGTCTCCTGGTAGCTTACTTTTGCAGTGAAATTTCAAAGTGATTTATTTATTCATTTAAATTTCCATTGATTTCACTGTATTTTGTAGTTAAAGATATTAATGTCATCAGTCTTAGCATATATTTAATTTTATATATGTATATATATATATATATATATACAGTATATATATATATGTATATATATATATATATATATATATTTGTTTTTGTTAATTTAAGATTTCATTGATTTCATTGTATTTTGTATTTAAAGATATTAATGTCATCAGTCTTACTATAGTTTTCATTATTTATACACACACACACACATATATATATATATGTATACACATACACTGTCTCGCTGAGCGGCAACCACTCGGAAACGACCATCTCCCACAAATTGCCCAAACTGCCGCGTGATAGTTAGGAAAAGGGGAGGAGTTGAAATGGGTTGAATCTGTGTAGCCTATGTATGCAAATGAATCTAAATATTTAGCCGTTACATTTGACTGGTCGTGTACACTAATAACGAATAGAAAAAAAAGGGAAAGAGAGTCAGTGGCATGATAATCAAGATACCCACGCAATATTCAGCTTCTGGGTATTTGGTTTGTGGGCTGACCCGTTGGGTATGGGCGTTATTGACCATGATAATTTTGACTTGTGGGTGGGACAGGGATCGCTATGATAGACCCCAGGGGAAAAGGGAGGAGGCTTGATGCATGGGGTGATACAGGTGATATTATTGGGAGATTTATTATTCGTTACCCAAGGGATGTATGGACTTATTTGATCTTGAAATATTTTATTTTGCTTATTTATTTCCTTGAGTCTTTTCCTCGCTGGGCTATTTTTCCCTGTTGGAGTCCTTGGGCTGGTAGCATCCTGCTTGTCCAACTAGGGTTGTAGCTTACCTAATAATAATAATAATGAAATATTTTATTTTGATTGTTCATTGATTATCTTGTAATTTATTTATTTCCTTGTTTCCTTTCCTCACTGGGCTATTTTTCTCTGTTGGAGGCCTTGGGCTGGTAGCTTCCTGCTTGTCCAACTAGGGTTGTAGCTTAGCTAATAATAATAATAATAATAATAATAATAATCTGTTCCCTTTTTGAGTGGGATACCTTAATGTGGTTAAAGGGTCTGTCTATTTCCATGGACAGAAAAGCTGTACTAGTCAGGACCACCTATATTAGGTTGGTTTGCTGTGAGCGATCAGACAAGTCTCCCACCATCACCAATCCACAATGACCAGCTTGGTAATGAATGGCCAAACCCCTGACATAAATAAGGACACATCTGAGGCCTTAATCCTGCAGTGGATTAGAAACGAATGCATTTTTTTTTTTTTATTGATTTATATATTTGTTTGTCACAGCCTGTTTGTTTATTCATTTGTTACTATATTGGCATACCATTGTGTTTGTTTTAGTTTACAGGTTAGTTTATCTTGTTTTAAACAACATCTTATTTGTTTGATTTATTTACTAAATTGTGTATTTCGTTACGACATCTGATGAATGTCACTGGAAGCAGATATAGATTTAAATTTAATTAATTTAGCATTTCTTAGTTTTGATATATTTTTTTGCATTAATATGTTTTTATTTATGGCATATGTTAGATAAATGGTATCTCAATGATTTTATTTGTTAGTATTATGTTTTTATTTCTGGCGTTAGAATATACCTCTTACTTCCTATATACTTGATTTCTATGATCTTCCATCTTTGAAAAGGTTGAGTTTTACTCAAGGCTACATATACAGTACGTTATTACAGTGACTCTTGCAGCGACATGATTAAGAATGTTCGAATATCACCATGTGTCATTTTGGCCTGAGCAGGAGAAAATATTCAATTTGGTAGAGGGCTCCCAAGGTATTGGGTAATAGGTATGTAATATTTTGTTGGATCATAGAGGTGTCTAACGTGATGAGAAATAGAGGGCATCTAAGGAATTGTATCATAGAGATTTTGGTATTTTGTTGGTGAATAGAGGGTATTAAGTGGTTGTGGTTTGGTATTTTGTTGGTGAATAGAGGGTATTAAGTGGTTGTGGTTTGGTATTTTGTTGGTGAATAGAGGGTATTAAGTAGTAGTGGTTTGGTATTTTTTGGGGGAATAGAGGGTATTGAGTAGTAGAGGTTTGGTATTTTGTTGGTAGATAGAGGGTATTAAGTAGTAGTGGTTTGGTATTTTGTTGGTGAATAGAGGGTATTAAGTAGTAGTGGTTTGGTATTTTTTGGGGGAATAGAGGGTATTGAGTAGTAGAGGTTTGGTATTTTGTTGGTGGATAGAGGGTATTAAGTAGTAGTGGTTTGGTATTTTGTTGGTGAATAGAGGGTATTAAGTAGTAGTGGTTTGGTATTTTTGGGGGGAATAGAGGGTATTGAGTAGTAGAGGTTTGGTATTTTGTTGGTGGATAGAGGGTATTAAGTAGTAGTGGTTTGGTATTTTTGGGGGGAATAGAGGGTATTGAGTAGTAGTGGTTTGGTATTTTGTTGGTGGATAGAGGGTATTAAGTAGTAGTGGTTTGGTATTTTTTGGGGGAATAGAGGGTATTGAGTAGTAGAGGTTTGGTATTTCGTTTGTGAATAGAAGGTATTAAGTAGTAGTGGTTTGGTATCTTGTTGGTGAATAGAGGGTATTAAATAGTAGAGGATTGGTGTTTTGTTGGTGAATAGAGGGTATTAAGTAGTTGTGGTTTGGTATTTTATTGGTGAATAGATGGCATTAAATGGTAGAGGTTTGGTATTTTGTTGTTGATTGGTTGATTGGTAGATTTGAGGGTAAGTCTGCTTGATAAAGGGCTAAGTAACGCAAGGTTACTTAGGTTTGGGTAATAGAGGTTACAATAAGTTAGGTGAAAAAAGAACGGATACAATAAGGGTAACTGAATATTATAGGTGTTAACCAATAAATAGTTGCTAAGATGTTGGTTAGAGTAATTTGGAGTTGTTATGGCATTACAATAGATAAATGCCAACATATGTACCGACCATGTTGAACGATTCCAACCCATTGCCTCTAGAATTGAGAAACGCATGCATATGCATCATACCTTTGCAAATACATATGTATGAATATGTTATGGAAAAGTGACTGGGTGGGTGCTGCTTATGGGCGATTTTTTTCATTCATGTCGACGTGAATTATGGCAACTGACTACGCCCTGAGATGTATGTGGTGAAAACTAAAATTATTTATGATTTTCTTGTTGGTTGGGTATCAAGAGAAGGACGGTGGGGGGGGGGGAGAAATCGTGAATATGCTGAAAACAAGATCATAACAAAACTACTAGCATACAGTATGTTTGAGAGAGAGAGAGAGAGAGAGAGAGAGAGAGAGAGAGAGAGAGAGAGAGCCAGAAAGTCAGGATAAACAGGAATTATAAAGGAGAGAGAGAGAGAGAGAGCCTTACCTTACCTTATTGCCTTATTTTTTGTTTGGGTTCCCCCAGGTCCCTCAGTGTGAGGCACCTCGTATATCCACCAGAGAGTTGCTAATACATCTTCCAGTGTATTTTGCATCTTCCAGTCTTGGATGGTCTGGGATGCATCTTAGGTATTTATCGAGCTGCTTTTTAAACGCATCTACGCTCACTCCTGATATGTTTCTTAGATGAGCTGGCAGCACATTAAATAGTCGCTGCATTATCGATGCTGGTGCGTTGTGGATTAATGTCCTGTGCGCCTTTCTCAGTTTACCTGGAATGCTTTTTGGCACTATTAATCTACCTCGGCTTGCTCTTTCTGATACTTTAAGCTCCATGATGTTTTCAGCAATTCCTTCTATTTGCTTCCATGCTTGTATTATCATGTAGCGTTCTCTTCTCCTTTCTAGACTGTATAGTTTTAAAAATTGCAGTCTTTCCCAGTAATCAAGGTCCTTAACTTCTTCTATTCTAGCAGTATAGGACCTTTGTACACTCTCTATTTGCGCAATATCCTTTTGGTAGTGTGGGTACCATATCACATTGCAGTACTCGAGTGTACTACGCACATAAGTTTTGTAAAGCATAATCATGTGTTCAGCTTTTCTTGTTTTAAAGTGTCTGAATAACATTCCCATTTTTGCTTTACATTTAGCCAACAGTGTTGCTATTTGGTCGTTGCATAACATATTCCTATTTAAAATTACACCAAGGTCTTTAATTGCTTCCTTGTTTGTGATTGTCTCATTATTAGGTCCCTTGTATGCATACACCATTCCTTCTCTGTTTCCATAATTTATTGATTCAAATTTATCGGAGTTAAATACCATCCTATTTATCTCCGCCCATTCATATATTTTGTTTAGATCTCTTTGTAGTGAGTTCCTATCTTCATCACAAGTAATTTCTCTACTTATTCTTGTGTCATCGGCGAAACTTCTCACTACGGAGTTTTCAACATCACAGTCTATGTCTGAAATCATAATAACAAATAGCAGTGCAGCTAATACCGTACCTTGGGGCACACCAGATATTACCTGTGCTTCATCTGATTTCTCGTCATTTGCAACCACTATCTGTTTTCTGTTTTGCAGGAATTCTTTTACCCATTTTCCTATCTTTCCCACAATATTATGCTTTCTCATTTTTTTCTCCAATATGTTATGGTCTACCTTGTCAAAGGCTTTTGCAAAATCTAGATAGATCACATCTGTGTCTTTTTCATATATCATATTATTGTATATGTTTTCATAGTGAGCTATCAGTTGGGTCTGTGTACTTTTTCCAGGTACGAAACCGTGTTGACCCATATTAAACAAATTATTTTTGACCAAATGGTTCATTATTTTCTTTTTTATTACCCTCTCATACACTTTCATAATATGTGATGTTAGACTAACAGGTCTATAATTGCTTGCCTCTAGTCTTGATCCACTTTTGAAGATAGGGGTTATATAAGCTAATTTATGTTTAACATATATCTCGCTCATATCTATACTCTGTCTTAGCAGTATTGCAAGTGGCTTCGCGATAGTGTTTGCAGTTTTTTTTAACAAAATCGCTGGAACTCCATCTGGTCCGGCTGCCGATCCATTTTTAATTTCGTTTATAGCCGTGACAATATCTGCTTCATTAATATCTATATCCGTTAGATATTCAACATTTTCTTCTCTCATTTCTGTTTCATTATTCTCATTCGCAATTCTTGGCGTGAACTCACTCTTATATTTTTCTGCTAATATGTTGCATATTTCCTTTTTTTCATTCGTTAGCCGTCCTTCAATTCTTAGAGGGCCTATTTCTATTCTCCTTTTATTCATCTTTTTTGCATAGGAGTAAAGTACTTTGGGGTTTCTTTTTATATTTTGAAGTGTCCTTTCTTCTAAGTCCCTTTTTTCATTTTCTTTCGACTGTATAATCTTTTGTTCTGCATTTTCTATCTTACATTTTATTTCCCTCATTTTCCACACATTTTTTTCTTTTGCAAGATTTTTCTTCCACTTTTTAATTTTCTGAAATAAGATCCTTCTGTCTCTTGGTATGCACGTCTTTTGTTTATTGTTTTTTTTCGGTACATATTTTTCAACAATTTTCTCCAGTATTTTGTACAGTATATCCGTATTTACCTGTATATTATCACTTATAAATACATTTTTCCATTCTTTATCCAGTTCTTCATTTATTTCTGACCATTTTATATTCTTACTGTAAAAGTTATATTTTCCATATCCTTCCCAAAGTTTTGTGTTTTTATTAATTCTGTGATCACTTGCTTTGGAATGAACTATCAATTCTATGACATTGTGGTCTGAAATTCCCGTGTTATACACTATTATTTCTTTAACATAATTCACCTCATTCACAAATACTAGATCTAGGACATTTTCCTTTCTTGTTGGAATGTGGTTTATTTGTTGCATATTATGTTCTAATAGCATATCTTGAAGCTTTTCAAATTGCCTCTTATCTTCTGCGCTACTATTACTATCTTTTTTATATGTATACATACAACCACTTTCTTCTATCCGTTCTTTCCAATCCACGAAAGGAAAGTTAAAATCTCCGGATAGGAGTATATTCCAGTCTTTATGGTTTCTACATATACCATCTATTTTTTCTATTATTATGTCAAACTCCTTAGTGTTTGGGGGTCTGTAAACTACAATATTCATTAGTTTTTCAAATTCAAATTCTACCGCAATCAATTCACATTCTGTGTTGCTGTATTTTTCACATACTTTTCCTTGATTTATGTCTCTTCCATATATTGCGGTTCCCCCTTGATTCCTATTTTTTCTGTCTGATCTATAAGTTTGGAAACCCTTTATCTGGTCATCACTGCCAGTCTCTTGGGAATACCATGTTTCACTTATATTTAATATATCTATTTTTTCAATTTGGGTTAGTTCTTCTAAGAACTCTATTTTCCTTTTAGAGTTACTCGTGACTAAACCCTGTGCATTCATTACTATTATGGTTTGTGTTTCATCCCCATTATTTAATATTGGTAATAATATGGATTCTCCCATGCTTCCTTCCTGTTCTGATATGATGTTCTTTTCTTCATTTCCCGGAATTCTGCCATTAAAAAATCCAACTTTTCTATTATATTTGCTCTTTCGCCTTCATATTTATTTGTGTGTGTATACCTGCAACTTTCCCCATATCTGCACCAACCCCTGGCATTATAGATGCATTCTTTGTAGTTGGGTTCTACATGTGCCGGTTTAGGTTGAAAGGCCTCATATCTTGGGGCTCTTGGTTCAAAGCGCGGTATATACACGGCCTGCTTTTTTGTTTCTTTTTTGCTTTCATTTTTCTTTTCAGTTTGCTGAGTTTTCTTACTTTCATTCATGGTTGCAGGATGCATATATCGACATTTTTTGTTGTAAATGCATCCTTTTCCTTCTTTTAGGTTTTTGCATATTTTTGGATGGAGATCTCTGCATTCGTCTCCATATCCGTCTAAATACGCACATTTACCATATATTTCATAATTATGGCATATCTTTGGATGCTTGTAGTAGCATCTTTCGCCAAATCTACAATTCCCTCTTTTCAGCATATTGCAGACTATATCCTTCTTTTCTATTTTTTCTTGTTCTTGCTCTTCCCTAAAATTATGTAGGTCCGGGTAGAGTCTCTTGGGTCTATTATTTGTTTCCATCTGGTAATTTATTTCTTCATAAGTATGTTGTTGGATGGCATCATAGGTTATATCAATGATTTCTTCTGCATCCTTACACATATCCTGTTCATTGTTCTCTTCTTCTTCTTTTTCTTCTTCTTCTTCTTCTGTTTCTTCTTCTTCCTCTTCTTTATCTTCAACTATTTGCAGATATAGTCTCGACTTAATTATATTTTCTATCCAGACTAAGCATGTTGAGCAGAATACCTTTGTGTCTTTATTTTTTATTTTTTGCTGTATTTCAGCACATGTGGGATGTGTTGGGACATGACAGGCATCACATTTTCTAATCAATTGTTGAGGATTATTAATGGAATACCATATCTTACATGTATTACACCATTTTGGCATTCTTTTTCCCATTGCATCAATCAGCATATTCACCATATTGGACTTCTTATTGTTCTTTGATGGAATGTGTTGATTGATGTAGACTTTCTTTATAAGTTTCTTTAACACTTGGATTTTCTTTGGAATTTCTTCTATTATTTTGCTGATGTTTTCCGCAGATTTGCTCCAGTTTATTGGATCATATTGTTTCAATATGTCTGCGAATATTCTTCCGTCACATTGGTTGACGTTACTAGTGACCTCTGTTATCAGACGGTCGAGCTCCTGTTTCGCCAACTCATGGAATTTATTTTTGCTGAGTCCAGCGATGTCTCTCCAAGCCTTGCCCGTGTTGTACATAGCCATCTTGATTAGATTTTTAGTAATTCACAAGATAACTATTCTATGCCGACGTTTTATCCCACTTCTCCGACCTCAAACTAATCACTGACTATTCACGAAAACTTGTAGCTATATTGCACTCGATAGCCTTTTGTTATCCGCGTTAAATCATGATATTTATAGGGCCGCAAAAGTTTAATCACTCACCGGCACACAGATACAAAACTGAGAGAGAGAGAGAGAGAGAGAGAGAGAGAGAAAGTCAGGATAAATAGGAATTATAAAGGAGAGAGAGAGAGAGAGAGAGAGAGAGAGAGAGAGAGAGAGAGAGAGAGAGAGACAGAGAGAGAGAGAGAGAATTCATTATGAAAACATCATGGGTGAAACAAAGCATTTTTAACTATATATATATATATATATATATATATATATATATATATATATATATATATATGAAATTCAGAATTACATATACACAAAAAACGCAGGTAGAATACAGAACTGCTGCCCTCTATGCATATAAACAACATTATAAAAACGTGTCTGAAAGCGAATAGGGGAAAAAAGCGAATAGACTCCGTTTGTCTTCTCCCATAACATCCCACGCAGACAATATGCGGGAGCGCGGAGTGTAAACTGCCAAAAAGGCAAAACTTGTTGACATTCAATCTCCCCGCACAAAACGAGGCTTCCCGTTCGCGTACCAAACGTGTTTTCGGGCTCACATACAAGCCCATTTATTCCTACCATAGTCGCGCCCTTGAAGCTTCTGTCTCTTAAAGTATATCTCCATATACCAGGGCCGCGTCTGTGTGTATCCGTATGCTAGGGTTTTGGTTTCTCTTGTGTATGTCTGTACATATGTGCCCTTGCTTTTTTATCTTGTACAAGGGAGGCTTTTTTGTGTATTTTCGTACATCAGGAGCGTTTTTCTGTGTATTTTCGTGCACCCGAAGCCTTTTTCTGTGTATTTTCGTACACTCGAAGCCTTTTTCTGTGTATTTTCATCCACCATAAGCCTTTTTCTGTGTATTTTCGTACACCAGAAGCCTTTTTCTTTGTATTTCCATACACCAGAAGTCTTTTTCTGTTTATTTTCCTACACCAGAAGCCTTTTTGTGTGCATTTTCGTACATCAGAAGCCTTTTCTTGTGTATTTTCATACACCAGAAGCCTTTTTATGTGTATTTCAGTACACCAGAAGCCTTTTTATGTGTATTTCCGTACATCAGAAGCCTTTTTCTGTGTATTTTCGTTTTCTGTGTATTTTCGTACACCCGAAGCCTTTTTTTGTATATTTTCGTACATCAGAAGCCTTCTTCTGTGTATTTTCATACACCTGAAGCCTTTTTATGTGTATTTTCGTACACCAGAAGCCATTTTCTGTGTATTTTCACAAATCAGAAGCCTTTTTATGTGTATTTTCTTATACCGAAGCCCTTTTTCTGTGTATTTCCGTACACCCGAAGGCTTTTTCTGTGTATTTTCGTACACCAGAAGCCTTTTTATGTGTACTTTCGTGTATCAGAAGCCTTTTTCTGTGTATTTTCGTACACCAGAAGCCTTTTTATGTGTACTTTCGTATATCAGAAGCCTTTTCCTGTGTATTTTCGTACATTAGAAGCCTATTTCTGTGTATTTTCGTACACCCGAAGCCCTTTTTCTTTGTATTTTCGTACACCCGAAGGCTTTTTCTGTGTATTTTTGTACACCAGAAGCCTTTTTATGTGTACTTTCGTATATCAGAAGCCTTTTCCTGTGTATTTTCGTACATTAGAAGCCTATTTCTGTGTAATTTCGTACACCCGAAGCCTTTTTCTGCGTATTTTCGAACACCCGAAGCCTTTTTGTGTATTTTCGTATACAAGAATCCTTTTAATGTGTATTTTCGTATACAAGAATCCTTTTCTGTGTATTTTCGTACACTAGCCTTTTTTATGCGCATTTCCGTAAACCAGAAGCCATTTTCTTTGTATCCGTCACTGAAAAACTCTCTTTAGGTGTCTATATACCAGTGTCCTGGGCATTTCCTTACACCAATGAACTTTCTCCGTGTGTATCTGTACACCATGGTCCTTTCTCTGTATATCTACCCTGTACCCCAGGGACTCATATCACTGTATCTCTGTACATTATACCTTTTCTGAGTATCTACGTACACCTGGACCATTATGTATATCTCAACATATGTGAACTGTTTTTATTATCTCCTATCACCAGCACCCTTTCCCCACGTCTGGTGCTGAACACCAGACCTGCTCTGTATATTGTATCACCGTACAGAATATGGGTGGAAATATATAAGTGTCTTGTCACCTCACTTAGAGGCGTAGAATGAAGCTGATATGGGCGTGTGATATCGTCCGAAATTATCTTTCGCCTCTCGGCGTTCAACCCGTGGGCGTGTGTGGAGTTGGTTCACGCCCTAATGGAGCACTGTATTATCATACATGCGCTCATATTTTGTGTGCGTGTGTGTGTGTTTGTGTGTGTGTGCGTGCGTTTTAGAGTTCCGGCGAAAATTTATTTTTGATACTGAACATTGGTAATGATAAGGTACAAGGCCAGTGGCTCATATATTTATCTCTCTCTCTCTCTCTCTCTCTCTCTCTCTCTCTCTCTCTCTCTCTCTCTCTCTCTCTCTCTCTCTCTCTCTCTCTCAATGATAATAAGGTACAAAAAAACCCAGTAGTTTAATGGGGGTTTCCATATCAGGCTTCGCACACCAATTTTCGATGGAAGCCGAGATGATGAATGCAGAGAACTATTTTCCTTGGTGCTATTTCCTCAAGGAAATAAGCTTTTACATTTCCCCTTATCTTTAGGTGATTCATGTTTTCCCCTTCTGACACCTGCGCGTTTTAGATACTACTACTATTATTATTATTATTATTATTATTATTATTATTAATTATTCCCCCTTTCTGACACCTGCGCGTTTTAGCCACTACTACTACTACTATTATTATTATTATTATTATTATTAGTAGTAGTAGTAGTAGTAGTAGTAGTAGTAGTAGTAGTAGTAGTAGTAGTGGTAGTAGCAGTAGTAGTAGTAGTAGTATTCCCTCCCTTCTGACACCTGCACGTTTTAGCTGCCATTACTACTACTACTACTACTACTATTATTATTATTATTATTATTATTATTATTATTATTATTATTATTTTTATTTTATTATTATTATTACTATTATTATTATCATTAATATTTTATTATTATTATTATTACAAGCTAAGCTACAATCCTAGTTGAAATTGCAGGATGCTATAAGCCCAAAGGCTCCAATATGGAAAATAGCCCATTTACAAGATTTGTGAAACCTGTGCATTTTTTGGGATGGGATTCTAATAACGAAGTTTATAAATTCCAATATTATTATTATTATTATTAGTATTAGTATTGTTATTATTATTCTTAT
>NC_090760.1:14563825-14578825 GCF_036898095.1 Palaemon carinicauda
GTCGTGCGGAAATTCTTCCGAGCGGACAGCATGTGAAGGGCCTCATTGATCTTCGTTGATTTCTAATTCGTGCGGATAAAACCGCACAGCATCAAACCGCTCGGGTGATTGGAAAGGATGAATGATATTGTGGCTGTTGTGATGCTTTTCTCTGGAAGTCTAGTTTTATCATGCATATCTATTTCTTATTAAATTATTTTATAAAGCTATTTATTTCATGTTGATGTAGCAAGCTTACATCTGTTGCTTGTATCACCTAAGGTATTAACCCAGAGATCAACAAAACCACGTCACGCGTCACCCCGCATTAGAAATGTCGAACTGTCATGTAATATCCAAAGTATGAACGCCCCTCCATTCTTTCACTACCTGCTCTCCTACCACGCCCAACTTACCTCCTCCTCCTCCGCCTCCTACTCCTCCTCAACACTATCGGTGCCGTCGGACAAGGCGGTAATGGCGGGCGGGCCCCGGTGATTGCCTTCCGATATGCTGTAGGGGAAGATCCTTCGGAGGAGGGGAAGGAGAGAGGAGCCTTCGTATCTGTTGTTGAATGAGGTGTAGATGTCGCTGATGGCGGGGTTGGTGTTGTGGAAGGGCGTCGTGTGATTTGTTCTCTCCTCAGGGGAGAGAGAGAGAGAGAGAGAGAGGAGAGAGAGAGAGAGAGAGGAGAGAGAGAGAGAGAGAGAGAGAGAGTTGTAAGCATAAAAATTTGATAAGAAAAATATAGAATAAGGATTAATAGGTAACTGAGGAGTTAATACATAGAGACGAAGACTGAAATGCTAATACTTTTGAGAGAGAGAGAGAGGAGAGAGAGAGAGAGAGAGAGAGAGAGAGAGAGAGAGAGAGAGAGAGAGAGAGAGAGGAGAGAGAGAGAGAGAGAAACAACACATATGAGAGAGAGAAACAACAACTATGAATGAAAATTGGGAAAAGTAATCCACATAGAGAAAAGCAAAAAGCTGGAGAGAGAGAGAGAGAGAGAGAGAGAGAGACGAGAGAGAGAGAGAGAGAGACGAGAGAGAGAGATTTATGAAGGAAATATAGTAGTGATTACGATAAGCAAGAAAAAATACGAAATGTTTAAAGGATATTATGAAATCATTGTTTACAAGTTCTGTACATGTAATTCAGTACAATAAAATTACTCCAATTTTGTACATCTCGGTACATTTAAATAATTTGATAAGAAAATAGGCTATATGTAAAGTAAGGTGTACTAAGAGAAACCAGCCAGAAATTACGATAGAAATAAAAAGAAAAACGGGTTGAGTAATAGGAGACGATGATGACAGTTTAAAGTAAAACTAAAAAAAAATAAAAGAGGGACAAATGAGGTTGTTAGCGAGATCTGTCATTTAAATGGTTATTAAGATGGGATCTTGACGAGGGTCGATTGCTACTTCTTCTTCATCTTTTTTTTTTTTTTTTTTTTTTTTTTTTTTTTTTGATGCGGATAAAAGAAGAGGCTGGTGGATGACTTCATAATTATGAGGAGGGATGAGAGAGAGAGAGAGAGAGAGAGAGAGAGGAGAGAGAGAGAGAGAGAGAGGAGAGAGAGAGAGAGAGAGAGAGGAATTGTAAACAAAGTGAAAAGAAAATTAAGAATGCTATAAGTAACAGAGAGGAATGTTAGATTGTAGAAAAAGAGAGGAAGACCGAAATGAGAGAGAGAGAGAGAGAGAGAGAGAGAGAGAGAGAGAGAGAGAGAGAGAGAGAGAGAGAGAAAGAGAGAGAATTGTAAACATAAGGTGAGAAGAAAATTAAGGATACTATAAGTAAGAAAGAGGAATAGTTAGATTGTAGAAAAAGAGAGGAAGACTGAAGTGAAGATACCTTTATTAGATCGAGTAGCAATGGGATAGTAGCTGAAAGAGAGAGAGAGAGAGAGAGAGAGAGAGAGAGAGAGAGAGAGAGAGAGAGAGAGAGAGAGAGAGAGAGAGATGAGAATTATAAACAAGGTGAGAAGAAAATAAAGGATACTATAGGTAACAAAGAGGAATAGGTAGATTGTAGAAAAAGAGAGGGAGACTGAAGTGAAAATACCCTTAGTAGATCGAATAGCCTTAGGATAGTAGCCTATGGAGAGAGAGAGAGAGAGAGAGAGAGAGAGAGAGAGAGAGAGAGAGAGAGAGAGAGAGAGAGAGAGAGAGAAAATTGTAACCATAATGACTATTATTAACAGATATAGAGAGGAGTTACAAAGCAGAAATGAGAGGGAGGCTGAAATGGACAGCACCTTAAGCAGATCGAAGAGTGATAAGAGGATAGTGACCAATGGAGAAAGAGAGTATAAAGAAAGGTTAGTGGCCACACAAAGAGAACAGGGAGCTATAAAAAGAGAATCGGGGCTAGTAATCCATTCAGAGGAGAATAGAGAAAAGCAAAAAGTTCGAGAGAGAGAGAGAGAGAGAGAGAGAGAGAGAGAGAGAGAGAGAGAGAGAGAGAGAGAGAGAGAGAGAGAGAGAGAGAGAATTTAATTCTGGTCATGTACAAGACAGTGAAGATTCAACTAGATTGATGTAGAGAATAACAAACATTTAAATGAAGCGATGCTTATCTTAGTGGAGATTTCATTCGAGCGGGGTATGATAACAGAGATTTAATTGAAGTGATGTATAAGATAAGAGAGGATTGAAATGAAATACATAAGAGACTAAAATTCAACTCCAATTACGTATAAAGTTGTGAAGATTTAAATGAGACGTATAAAATAGTTGAGCTTTTACCGGAATGATGTATTCGATGAAGATTTATGTTGGTGAGGTGGCTATAAAAGGGAGGAGATTAGGTCATGATGAAGAGGCTATAAATGAATTTTTGTTTAGGATGATGAACTATTACGAGGTTTGGTGTGTGATGAGGGGCAGATTCAGAAGGATTGAATCATAAGATTGCGAAGACTTTGTTTGATGTGTAACTAAAATTTTAAATCGAGTCGTGTGTAAGTTAGAAATTATTTTGATAGTGCTGGTTATGAATTAGTGTAGTATCAAATGTATTATTTATATCATTAGGAAATATTGGATAATCATGGTGGTGTTAACAAGAGGCATTTCCAGATCTTTTGTAATTCACATCTGTAATGACGTACTGATTATGAAGAATATATTAAAGTATAGAGAGTAGGAAGACACACTAACATATATATAAATATATATATATATACTATATATATATATATATATATATACTATATATATATATATATATATATATATATATATATATATATATATATATATATATATAAATATAGTATATATATATTTGTGTGTGTGTGTTTGTCTCGTCATACTGCTCTATCCTCTGTAGAAATAGTGGCTACAAAAGGATAGTCTTCGAGTTATGTTTATTTTTTAGTATTTTTTTTTTTTTTTTTTTTGCATGTGATGCTTCGAGCCACTTTTATTGACTGCAGATATTGCTTTTATCCATTTAAAGGTGTATGAATTATCTTATATTGACTTGCTATTATACGTTAATCGTGTATATGTATACACTATATTTACATATATATATAAATTGGAGAGAGAGAGAGAGAGAGAGAGAGAGAGAGAGAGAGAGAGAGAGAGAGAGAGAGAGAGAGTTAATTACAGTACGGATACAGGCTGTTGAAAGCTGTCTTATTGCAACCTGACGTTGCCACGAATCCGTATCTTGTGACGTTCAAATTGCAGACAATATCACCTTCGTTCTTATCTCCAAAGCCCAAGTTTCCCAGCCCTTCTGCCACGCTAGTCAGGACTTTCTCAGAAGACCTTCTAATTGCTGCCTTTTTTCCCGTGTATGTTTTGCCGCTGCTTTCGTCGAGATGTAGTATCTCTCTCTCTCTCTCTCTCTCTCTCTCTCTCTCTCTCTCTCCTCTCTCTCTCTCTCTCTCTCTCTCTCTCTCCCTTGCTCTTTGTATAAATGGAAGCACTTATGAAATGATCTTTTTATATAAACTAAAGAGCGATAATTGGAGTTGCTGTGGCCTTCTAGGTAACGTCTCTGCCTGGTGTTTGCTAGCCAGTGGTTCGAGTCCCGCTCAGGCTCGTTAGTGCCATTAGTGTCTGCAACCTTACCGTATTTGTGAGTTAAGGTTGTGGGGTTTGGGGGAGCCTATAGGTCTATCTGCTGAGTCATCAGCAGACACTGCCTGGCCTTTCCTGGTCCTAGTTTGGGTGGAGAGGAGGGTTGGGTGCTGATCATATAATATATGATCAGTCTCTAGGGCATTGTCCTGCTTGATAGGGTAATGTCACTCTCCCTTGCCTCTGCCATTCATGAGCGACCTTTAAATCTTTAAACCCATAAACATTTCAATGCAAACTGTGACTGAATGTACTTAAAGATGATGATTACTAATGACATTGCTCAAAGCTAATGGTTGCTTTGTAAGAGTTGTGGATCCTTTGAGAGAGGAACTCGTACCTTATTAGTGTATCATGATCATAGTGAAAAGACAGTAGTCAGTGTTATATTTGTCACTCAACTGCTGAAGAAAAGTTTCTAATATTAGCCTCTATACGCACACCTACTGTATAGTTGGCTAATTAGTAGCACGTCAAAACCCGTACATAGTGCACTATTCTTCTCTTTTTATCTCCTCTTTTATGTTAAGTCTCTTCCTTCCAATACCTCCTGTACGCCTTCTACATATTTATTAATTATTACTCGAATTATTATAACGAATGTTTGATTGATCTATCAAAATCCTATATTGTAATATATTCAATTCCGTAATAGATTGCTACTACGATAATATAATATATCGTGGTCTTTTGGGTATGATAATAAGAAAATTCTCCTATGCAAGGAGTCTTACTATTTTATTAATTACTTTAAATAGAAAATATATTCGAATAATTTTATTTTCCTGTAAGCCTCCACTTTAATGGCTTTTGTGGAAAAAGCTGAAAAAATTATTCCACGTTTAATCTCTTGTGCCATTAAGTCGTTCCAGCGTTCTCCATCAGTGAATTTATCTCTATTAATCCCTGAAATATCCATCGGGTTAATATTATAAAACTTTGGCCATAAAGTCGAGTATAACGTCTCACCCGGTGATCTCGGCCGCCTCCGTTTCATCGCTGTTCGAAACACCCCGGGATTAAAGGTTATGGAAGACGCCGGTGCTCAGGCTGGAACCTGGAACCTGGAAACCCAGCCCCTGGTACCGTTGGAAGGACCGTGCCTACCTTCCGGTTTGGCGTCTGGTAGCATTTCTTAGAGGGACTTAGGACTTTCTGGAAAAAAAGTCCCAAGTGCTTTGGTTGCTGAAGTTTTCTTGTTGTTTCTGTGAGAGCCTGTTGCTAAGGCTTTCTTTTGGTTAATGTGAGAGCCTGTTGCTAAGGCTTTCTTTTGGTTTCTGTGAGAGCCTATTGATAGAGCTGTCTTTTGGTTTCTGTGAGAGCCTGTTGCTAAGGCTTTCTTTTGGTTTCTGTGAGAGCCTGTTGCTAAGGCTTTCTTTTGTTTTCTGTGAGAGCCTGTTGCTTTCTTTTGGTTTCTGTGAGAGCTTGTTTCTAAGGCTTTCTTTTTGTTTCTGTGAGAGCCTATTGCTAAGACTTTCTTCTGGTTTCTATGAGAGCCTATTGCTAAGGCTTTCTTCTGGTTTCTGTGAGAGCCTGTTGCTAAGGCTTTCTTTTGGTTTCTGTGAGAGTCTATTGCTAAGGCTTTCTTCTGGTTTCTGTGAGAGCCTGTTGCTAAGGCTTTCTTTTGGTTTTTATGAGAGTCTATTGCTAAGGCTTTCTTCTGGTTTCTGTGAGAGCCTGTTGCTAAAGCTTTCTTTTGGTTTCTGTGGGAGCCTTTTGCTAAGGCTTTCTTCTGATTTCTGTGAGCGCCTGTTGCTAAGTCTTTCTTCTTGTTTCTTTGAAAGCCTATTGCTAAGGCTTTCTTTTGGTTTCTATAAGAGCCTGTTGCTAAGGCTTCCTTTTGGTTTTTATGAGAGCCTATTGCTAAGGCTTTCTTCTGGTTTATGTGAGAGCCTGTTGCTAAGGGTTTCTTTTGGTTTATGTTAGAGCCTGTTGCTAAGGCTTTCTTTTGGTTTATGTGAGAGCCTATTGCTAAGGCTTTCTTCTGGTTTCTGTGAGAGCCTGTTGCTAAGGCTTTCTTTTGGTTTCTGTGAGAGCCTATTGCTAAGGCTTTCTTCTGGTTTCTGTGAGAGCCTGTTGCTAAAGCTTTCTTTTGGTTTCTGTGGGAGCCTTTTGCTAAGGCTTTCTTCTGATTTCTGTGAGCGCCTGTTGCTAAGTCTTTCTTCTTGTTTCTTTGAAAGCCTATTGCTAAGGCTTTCTTTTGGTTTCTATAAGAGCCTGTTGCTAAGGCTTCCTTTTGGTTTTTATGAGAGCCTATTGCTAAGGCTTTCTTCTGGTTTATGTGAGAGCCTGTTGCTAAGGCTTCCTTTTGGTTTTTATGAGAGCCTGTTGCTAAGGCTCTATTCTGGTTTCTGTGAGAGCCTGTTGCTAAGGCTCTCTTCTGGTTTCTGTGAGAGCCTGTTGCTAAGGCTCTCTTCTGGTTTCTGTGAGAGCCTGTTGCTAAGGGTTTCTTCTGGTTTCTGTGAAAGCCAATTGATAAAGCTTTTTTGTGGTTTCTGTGAGAGCTTATTGATAAAGCTATCTTGTGGTTTCTATCAGAGCTTACTGATAAAGCTTTCTTTTGGTTTTTGTTAGAGCCTGTTGCTAAGACTTTCTTTTGGTTTCTGCAAGAATATATTACTAAAGCTTTCATTTGGTTTATGTAAGAATATAGTACTAAAGCTTTCTTTTGGTTTCTGCAAGAATATAGTACTAAAGCTTTCTTTTGGTTTTTGCAAGACCCTATTGATAAAGTTTTCTTCTGGTTTATGCAAGAGTCAATTGCTAAAGCTTTCTTATGGTGAATGCTAAAGCTATGTACGGTTTCCTAGAAAAGCATTAGCTGAATCTTTCGGTTTCTTTAAAAGCTTCATCTTAAAGATTTCTTGCAATTTCTATGAGAGCTTCTTTTAATTTTTCATGTGTTAACTGCGTATGTTTGATGTTGAAGTTTTTTTTTTTCTGAAAGCTTATTTCTAAAGTCCTTCAGTAGTTTCTGTGAGATTGATGAAATCTTAACGATAAAATCTATTTCGATATTTGTGATAACTTTCATCCAAAGGTTTATTGTAATGTACAAATCATACTGTAGCCTTCACAATGTTAAAGGTTTATTGCTTAAGCTTTTTTGTATGGTTTTTATAAAAGGTTAAAGCCGAAACCTTTGCGTGACTTTGAATCTTTACTGTAAACATCACTCCTATATTGCTTTAAAAGGTTTATTACTGAATTCTCGTAGTCTTCAATAGAACCATTAAGGCATTAAAGATGGAACCTATGTGGTAGATTTTATAACAAAGCCTATTGTTAAAGCTTTCTTCCTTGTGGTTGAGAACTTAATATAGACTAGTGTACGCAACCTGTCAAAAAACGACTAAAATTTAGATATGCACACACATGCACCCCCTCCCTCGCCCGGGTACGACTACTCCCTCTCCCCATACTCGAAGGATGGGGAGAGCTGAACGTGGCCGGAAATATATATATATATATATATATATATATAAATATATATATATATATATATATATATTATAATATATATATATATATATATAGCCAGACAGTGGCTCTATATTGAATAGGTTAGATTCCATTGTAACTGCTAAAGTCTTGTAATACGTCATGAAATGTATTTAATGACATAAAAAAGGTATGTGTATGTGAGTGTGTGTGTCTGTCTATCTGTATACATGCATATTATTCAATGACATAAGAAAGATATGTGTGTGTCTGTCTATCTGTATACATGCATATGGAAAAATTGTTATTGTAATATTTGTAATTCGATTGGTTATAAGACTATTTCTTGTTATTTAGAATTTTAATAGGTGAATGTAGTCAATGTATTCAAATTTGAACGTAAATAATGTTTATGTTCTCAAATTTGAATGGGTGAATGGAGTCATTGTATTCAAATTTGAATGTAAATAATGTTGATGTTCTCAAATTTGAATGGGTGAATGGAGACATTGTATTCAAATTTGAATGTATATAATGTTGATGTCCTCAAATTTGAATGGGTGAATGTAGTCATTATATTCCTAATTTTAATGTAAATAATGTTGATATTCTTAAATTTGAATGGGTAAATGTAGTCATTATATTCCTAATTTCAATGTAAATAATGTTGATGTTTTCACATTTGAATGGGTGAATGTGGTCATTGTATTCAGATTTGAACGTAAATAATGTTGATTTTCTCAAATTTGAATGGGTAAATGTAATCATTGTATTCAAATTTGAACGTAAATAATGTTGATATTCTTAAATTTGAATGGGTGAATGTAGTCATATTCAAATTTGAACTTAAATAATGTTGATGTTCTCAAATTTAAACGGGTGAATGTAGTCATTGTATTCGAATTTGAATGTAAATATTGTTGATGTTCTCAAAATTGAATGAGTGAATGTAGTCATTGTATTCGAATTTCAATGTAAATAATGTTGATGTTCTCAAGATTGAATGGGTGAATGTAGTCATTATATTCAAATTTAAATGTAAATAATGTTGATGTTCTCAAATTTGAATGGGTGAATGTAGTCATATTCAAATTTGAACGTAAATAATGTTGATATTCTCACATTTGAATGGGTGAATGTAGTCATTGTATTCAAATTTGAACGTAAATAATGTTGATATTCTTAATTTGAATGGGTGAATGTAGTCATTATATTCAAATTTGAACGTAAATAATGTTGATGTTCTCAAATTTGAATGGGTAAATGTAATCATTGTATTCAAATTTGAACGTAAATAATTTTGATGTTTTCAAATATGAACGGGTGAATGTAGTCATATTCAAATTTGAATGTAAATAATGTTGATGTTCTCAAATTTGAATGAGTGAATGTAGACATTGTATTCGAATTTTAATGTAAATAATGTTGATGTTTTCACATTTGAACGGGTGAATGTAGTCATTGTACTCAAATTTGAACGTAAATAATGTTGATGTTCTCAAATTCGAATGGGTGAATGTAGTCATTATATTCAAATTTGAATGTAGATAATGTTGATATTCTCAAATTTGAACGTAAATAATGTTGATATTCTCAAATGTGAACGTAAATAATGTTGATATTCTCAAATTTGAATGGTTAAATGTAGTTATTGTATTCAAATTTGAATGTAAATAATGTTGATATTCTCAAATTTAAATGAGCGTTTGTATGCACGTTTGTGAATGTAGTCAGTATATTTGAAATTGTGATTATACACGAATAGTTGACACTGAACTCAGGCAACTCCCCCATGTACAGCGATAGTTTTATAGTTAAAAACTGCTAACCCCATTTCCTGTGAGCCTTGTTTGATAGACCTTTTGATGTTCCATGGTATTATTGTCAGCCGCGGTCAGCTGGATTATCATTGTAATTTAATCCCACCTGACTTGGTGCGTTTACCTGTTGAATGGATACGATTCATCTGTGTTTTATTTCTATTTCGAGTTGGTTTTTTTTTTTTTTTTTTTTTTTTTTTTTTTTTTTTTTTTAGCTCGGTTGGAGATGATGCGGGAAGCGGTGCAATGAATGAAAATGAATTTGTTTATGGCCAAAAGCTGCTATTCATTTCTGCTTTTTTTTTTAAGTACTGATTGATTGTCTCTCTCTCTCTCTCTCTCTCTCTCTCTCTCTCTGTGTGTGTATGTGTATATAGACATATATATATATATATACATACAGAGAGAGAGAGAGAGAGAGAGAGAGAGAGAGGAGAAACAAACAAACAAACAATCAGTGCTTATAAAAACAGAAATGAATTAATCTATCTATCTATATATATATACATGTATATGTATATGTATATATATATATGTATATTAATATATATATATATATATATATGAATAAATATATATATATATATATATGGGTCTCTCTCTCTCTCTCTCTCTCTCTCTCTCTCTCTCTTATATATATATATATATACATATACTGAGAGAGAGAGAGGCCCATATATAAATTTTATATATATATATATATATATATATAGATAGATAGATAGATAGATAGATAGATAGATAGCTACCTACCTACCTACATACATACTTTACCATCATCAATACTTTTATTATTTTACTAGTGTACCCGAGCCGTCAAAATGACGTCTAACTGTTTAAATATATGTGCACCCCTCCCCCTTTCCTACCTACAACCTGGTGGTTCGTCAATTTATTGGAGAGTGTAGTAGCCGAGTGTACCTCTTGGGGTATCCATTCTCACCTGGGTATGACTACTCTATCCCTCTTGGGTGTGAAGGGAAATATATATATATATATATATATATATATGTCAGACAAATACTTGCTCTTTATTATATAAGGGAGATTATATGTATTATTGCTTTATAGTTGGCTTATATTTAGCAATTGAAATACCTGCACATCTTTTCTACTTATTTATTTATTTCTGGCTTGGTGTTATATTTCTCTTACTTATATTAATATAATTTCCTGTACCATTTGATGAGATTTTAACTTTTTTATATAATTTTATGTAACAAACATAGTGTTTATTGATCTCAAGCGTGTTTATTAGCTATATTCAATCTTTGTATTTTTATATAATTCTCCTTAACCATTATGTAATACTTAAATCTAGACTCAATTCTTTTTAATGAGGCGCATTTGCACCGACTCGCTGCGGTGCCGTTTTAGCTCGGAAAAGTTTCTTGCTATCTGATTAGTTAGAATTATCTTGCTCAACCAATCAGCGATCAGGAAACTTTTCCCAGCTAAAAGGGCACCCCTACGAGTCGGTGCAAATCTCCCCCGCTAAAAAGAATTGACTATAGTGATCATTGGTCTCAGGCGTAAGTTAGTATGCTCAATAGTATAAGTAATGAAGCGCTACAAGGAAAAGCGATCAATTTAGATTGATAACGTGATTGGATGAAGATTGAAATAACGAAGTTTTAAATAAAAATGTACTAAATGATCAGTAACAATGATATAGATCAGTATAAAGTATTAATATTATTATTATTACTCTCTAAGCTACAACCCTCGTTGGAAAGGCAAGATGCTATAAGTCCAAGGGCTCCAACAGGGAAAAACAGCCCAGTGAGGAAATGAAATAAGGAAATAAATGAAGGATATAAGAAGTAATGAAAAATTAGAATAGAATATATTAAAAACATAAACAACATTAAAACCGATATTTGATATATACTTTATAAAAGGACTTATGTAAGCCTGTTCAACATAAAAACATTTGCTGCGAGTTTGAACTTTTGAAGTTCTACTGATTCAACTACCCGATTAGGAAGATCATTCTACAACTTGGTCACAGCTGGATAGAGTACTGTGTAGTATTGAGCCTCATGATGGAGAAGGCCTGGCTATTAGAATTAACTGCATACCTAGTTTTACGAACAGGACAGAACTCAAGCCATAATTTTTTTTTTTTTTTTTGCCCTTTCCTCAAAAGGTTTCTAAAACCTTATCTGGTTCACATACTTACACTCAAGGCTCATCAGCAGCTTGTCGAATCGCCATATTTATATGTATTTTGATATGCATTGAAAATTATTATTTGCAGTGTTGCAAAATCTTGATGATAAATTCTGCAAATATTGGCCATTCTGATGGAAATGTAGAAATAAGGTTTATGTTATTTATTCAACTTTTCATTTTCTGTTCCTAAATATATTTTTACTTTCTGTTCATAAATATCTTTTCATTTTCTGTTGCTAAATGTCTTTTCACTTTCTGTTCATAGATATCTTTTCCCTTTCAGTTGATAAATTTATTTTCACTTCTGGTAATAAAGATCTTATCACTTTCTGTTCATAAATATCTCACTTTCTGTTCGTAAATATATTTTCACTTTCTGCTTATAAATATCTTATCACTTTCTGTTCATAGATATCTTTTCCCTTTCTGTTTATAAATATCTTTTCAATTTCTGTTGATAAATTTGTTTTCACTTCTGTTAATAAATAGCTTCTCACTTTCTGTTCGTAAATATATTTTGACTTTCTGTTCATAAATATCTTTTCACTTTCTATTTATAAATATATTTTCACTTCGTGATCTTAGATATCTTTTCACTTTCTGTTTATAAATATCTTTTTACTTTCTGTTCATAGATATCTTTCACCTTTATATTGATAAATTTATTTTCACTTCTGTTAATAAATATCCTACCACTTTCTATTTGATAACTATCTTATCACTTTCTGTTCATGAATTTAGACTCGTAGCGCCACGTTTGTTTTTGTTTCCGACTAGAATTTAAGGAGAATGGTGAATTATTAAGGATGGCATGTCTACGTTTTATCGATAGTGTCAGAGAGAGAGAGAGAGAGAGAGAGAGAGGAGAGAGAGAGAGAGAGGAGAGAGAGAGAGAGAGAGAGGGGGGGGGGGAGGCAGGCAAGTATGAGCTTAGTAACAAAGGTGATGATTATCCCCTCTATATGATAAAGAGCAAGTGTCGGGATTATATATATATATATATTATATATATATATATATATATATATATATATATATATATATATATATATATGTATATATATATATATATGTGTATATATATATATATATATATATATATATATATATATATGCATATATATATATATATATATGCATATATATATATACATATATATATATATATATATATATATATATATATATATAATATATGCGTGTGTGTATACACATACATATACTTACATGTTATTTCTTTCTGATTACGCTGAGCGGCATTGCCAAACGTATGATTACTCGGTTACTCCCTGTTCCTCGGGTAGAGGGTAGGAGGTGGGAAAGGTTGAATCTGTATGTGATATTCGTGCATATCTATCTAAAATATTTTACCGTCATTTTTGACGGATCGCGTACACTAGTAATAATAACTAACCAAGCGTATGAAAATGTCCAGGGAAAGGTAGACAGTAACTGTCCTTTTCATGCTTGGGGATGTAGTTCATCCCCATCATCAGATCCCCAACGTCCTATTCCCCCGCCCTACTGGACATGTCTCTTCCCCCCCCCCCCCTCGTAATCCACCTTGGAAGTAATTCCTCGAAAACTCGGCTAAAAGTCCGTTTAATGCAAGGCCTTGGTTTAATGGAAGGTGCTCTAATATTCCAAAAGGCGACATGCAAGTCTCCGTGTCGAGACACAGACGTTGGACGAACAAGTGGAGAGTTTCAATTTAGATTCGACGGAGATGTGTGTGTGTGTATATATATATATATATATATATATATATATATAATATATATATGTATATGTAAATATGTGTATATATATATATATATATATATGTAGATATATATATATATATATATATTATATAAATATATATGTGTGTGTATATATAATTATGTAAATGTATAATATATATCTATATCTACATATATATATATATACATATATATATGTATATATATATGTATATATATATTTATATATATATGTATATATATATTTTATATATATATATATATATATATATGATAATTATAATAAATATATACACAAATACATACAGACACACACACACGGTAGTGAACGTCACCCGTTAAAAATGATGGCTAAGTATTTGCTGTAGATAGATATTCGAACATGCACGAGCACCTCCCTCTAACCAGGGTATGACAACTCCCTCTCACCTCTACCGACGGATGGGAGAGCTGAGCGTGACCGGAAAGAAATATATACATATTTAGTCAAACACTTGTTCTTTATTATATAGGTGAGATATGTATAATAGCAAAAAATGCCATAATAAAGGAATACTTAATTTTTTTTATTGCTACTTTTCCCGTTTATTAAACATGCGGACGAAAATGTAACTTCAGTGAATAAGATGCCTAATTCTTCCCTCTTTCAAAGTAAATTACAATTACATTCGCCTACTGGCTGCTAACGCAAGAGCCCGTGTCTTGCATAAGGCAAGGCAATCTTAACAGACAGACAGACCTAATCGTGTATATTACAAGAGCCTGTGCCTGGTCGGATGAGCCGGAAGGAGAGAAGTATAAGAAAATGCACACTGCAGGACCGACCTGGAAAAGGGACTGGTGACAGGCTAGGTATCCAGTCGTTGTTTCCGTATCATCATTGCTCATCCAATATCCTGTGTTGACCCCTGAAAATTTACTGCTCTTATGGGCTGCCTTAAGGCACAGATTCCTGGTTATAAAGATAGTATAATAGTCTCCTAGTTAGATAGATTGGATATATCAGACCCCTCTCTCTCTCTCTCTCTCTCTCTCTCTCTCTCTCTCTCTCTCTCTCTCTCTCTCTCTCTCTCTCTCTCTCTCTCTCTCATCAAAGAACTGTGACATTCTCTTCATAGAACTTTGTGACACTCTCTTCATAGAACTTTGTGACACTCTTTCATAGATCTTTGTGACACTCTTTCATCATAGTACTTTGTGACACTCTCTCTTCATAGAACTTTGTGACACTTTCATCATAGAACTTTGTGACACTTATCACAGAACTTTGGGATACTTACTCTCTCTCTCTCTCTCTCTCTCTAAATTAGGGAATGTAATGAGATGTTTCTTTATTATTATATAGGTGTTCGCTGCCGTCAAGTTTAATTTCTCTTTTTGTTGTTATAGTACCCCCTCCCCCTCCCCTCCCCCTTTCTCAGCAGTCGTGTTTATTGTATAACTTGTTGACATTTACTCGTTTAAATACACAATTGCACTGTTTGTTTGTTTGTCTGTTAATTGGATGCCTTTGTTGGGAAATGGAGACAGTCTCTGCTGTAACAATTCAGTTGAATCTTGGCTTAGTTGGGAGGGTTGTTTTATACGTAGTTTAAGTACCTTTTTTAAGTACCTTTCTTCTTGACATCAGATTTTAATAGGTACAGATAAAGTGGTACTTTAAGTATAACACAAGTTGTAACCTCTGTCCCATGTAGCATATTCAATGTCCTTTTTTTTCAACCTCTATGTCCCATTTAGCAC
>NC_090760.1:14583825-14596325 GCF_036898095.1 Palaemon carinicauda
TATACACACGCACCCCATCCTCTCACAAAGGATATAACTACTCTCTCTCTCTTATAAGGACGAGGAGAGCTGAAGGTGACCGAATATGTATATATATATATATATATAGATATATATATATATATATATATATATATATATATATATATATTATATATAGCCAGACACTTGTTCTGTATTATTTAGAGGAGATTATATGCCTATGATTATGGATCATCTTTCTCTTCTTTTATCTTGTATTTTTATGTAATTGTAGTTCCTGGTTATTCAATTTTTATATTAATAGTCTTTAATTTTGTATCTCTTTAGTTTTTGTGAAATTGAGTTGGTTTGGCATTAATTCTTTCCGGTTTTCACTAATCAAATTTCCTTTGTATGCTTATTTTTTTATATATAATTCTCCTTTTTATATTAATAAAACCTCTATGTTTATAGCAGTGCTCTGATACTCTAATTATGAAATAGTGATGCAGTTAATTCTAATAGTCAGACCTTCTCCATCATGAGGTTCAATACAACACTGTATTCTAGAAGTTTTATTCCAGCTGTGTCCAAGTTGTGGAATGATTTTCCTAATCGGGTAGTTGAATCAGCAGAACTTCAAAAGTTGAAAGTTGCAGTTGATCTTTTTATGTTGAACAAGCTGACATAAGTCTTTTTATAGTCATATATAAATGATCTGTTTTAATGTTGTTATATTTTTTTAAATATTTTATTTAAATTTTTCACTACATCTTATGTCGTTTTATTTAATTCTTTGTTTCCTTTCCTTCACTGGGCTATTTTTCCCTGTTGGAGCCCTTGGGCTTATAGCATCTTGCTTTTTCAATTAGGGGTTGTAGCGTGGCCATTAATAATAATAATAATAATAATAATAATAATAATAATAATAATATGTTGGTCTGTGTGTGTGAATCGCATAACTCAAAAACTATTTGACCGAATCTCATGAAATTTGATGGGAGGATTGACCATGATCCAAGGGACAAATTGATTAGTAGTGAATGGGTCAAAAGCCAAGGCCAAGGTCACGAAAAGGTAAAAAAAAAAGTATTTTTATTGCTGACAAAAAGTTGCGGTGGCGAAGGTATGCGCTCTACCAAGTTCCCCGTTCGAATTTTATGTTTTTATGAATTTTCTGCATTTCATTTACATGTTTATGTATTTGAAGAGATATATTAACAGCTCTTAATCATTTGTCTCTAATTTCATTTTTATATTCGGCACAGTTTTACCATTTAAATTGTTTTTTTTTTTTTTTTTTTTTTTTTTTTATTAATATTTCATCTAGGTTAAATGGGATTAATCTTTTAAGTTCCGTTTCCTGTTCTATTTTAATAGTATTTTTGAGCGTTGCTAATCCTTCTCCATTTTTATAAGTATTTTTTGCATCGTGTCCTGCTGTACAAGCATTTATATAGATTTAGGTCATGTCCAGTAATATATATATATATATATATTATATATATATATATATATATATATATATATATATATATATTATATATATATTAGAAGAGGTATGAAAAATGAAATACGAAGCGCTAGTATAAATTTTTTTTTTCCTTATCCTTGTTCCAGCTGAGTGACATATATATATATATATATAATATATATATATATATATATATATATATAGATATATATATATATATATATATATATATATATATGTATATATATATACTGTATGTTTGTGTGTACAAAGCTGTTGGAGGTTTTTGTATAAGCAGTTTTACATTATAAATAGATAAGTCTGTTGTTGTGTCTTGAGGGTACGCTCGGGCCACACAATTCTATATTATTTTCTCTTCCTCTTTTTTTTTTTTAATTTTTTTTATAGTTTATATATGAAAGATCTAATTCAATATTGCTATTGTTTTTGAAATGTTTTACTTTTTTATTCATTTCCTCTCCTCACTGGGCTATTTTTCCCTGTTGGAGCCCTTGGGCTTATAGCATCTTGCTTTTTTTTGGAAAAGCTAGATGCTATAAGCCCAAGAGCTCCAATAGGAAAAAATAGCCCAGTGAAGAAAGGAAATAAAGAAATAAATAAATGATATAAGAATAATGAACAATTAGAATAACATCATTTAAAAACACTAACAACGTTACAACAGATATTACATATATAAAATATAAAAAGATTTATGTCAGCCTGTTCAACATAAAAATATTTGCTGTACGTTTGAACTTTTGAAATTCTACCGATTCAACTACCCGATTAGGAAGATCATTCCACAACTTAGCCACAGCTGGAATAAAACTTCTATAATACTGTATAGTATTGAGCCTTCTGAAGGAGAAAGCCTGACTATTAGAATTAGCTGCATACCTATAGTCCATTTCTTTTATCGAGGCAGATTTGCACCGACTCGCAGCGGTGCCCTTTTAGCCCGGAAAAGTTTCCTGATCGCTGATTGGTTAGAATTATCTCGTCCAACCAATCAGCGATCAGGAAACTTTTCCTAGCTAAAAGGGCACCGCTGCGAGTCGGTGCAAATCTGCATCGCTAAAAAAAATTGACTATAGTATTACGGACAGGATGGAACTGTCCGGGAAGATCAAACTATAAAGGATGGTCAGAATAATGAAAAATCTCATGCAACTTGCATAACGAACCAATTGAACGACGGTTCCAAAGATTAATATCTAGATCAGGAATACGAAATTTAATAGACCGTAATAATAACCCCTACGGTTTTCGAATTGCTTCAGTGAAATATCCTAGGCATTAAATCTCTTTGCAAAGCTAAATTATTCTGATCAAGCATACGTTCTGAATTGTATTACAATGAGGTAATTAGATATCTTAATTAGATTTTTAATGAAATTACCATTCACAGAGCAGTGTGCAGAATAGATAATATTTTCTCTCGTTTCAAGACCAGCATCACTATGCAATTGTGTGGTGTTTTTTTTTTTTTTTTTTTTTTTTTTTTTTTTTTTTTTTTTTTTTTTTGCGCACAAAGTTCTTTATAAGGATGTGATAATGGTTGTCGGTACGTAATTAGATAATTTGAGTTTCTCAATTGATTTGAAAATTGAGCAAGTAATACTAATTATAATCTCCTATGTAGTAAAACGCAATTTTTATCCATTAACTTTATCTGGTTGTAACAACAGTGACTTGCGGGTAATGTGGTCCACAATTAGACTTGCCGTCGTCAAGGCCGGGCTGATATCTCTCGTCATTTACCCTTATATAATTTCAAGGTATTGTTTAAAGTTATAAAGGCCGGTCATGAATGGAAGAGGCAAGGGACAGTGATATTGTCCCAGCTAATAGGACAATGCCTTTGAGATTAACCATATACACATATGATCAGTATCCAAGCACCCCTCTTCACCTTAGCTATGATCAAGGCCGGCCAGGCAATGGCTGCTGATGACTGAGCAGGTAGATCTGTAGGCTCCCCAAATCCTTCATCCCTAACTAACAAGGATGGTGAGGTTGCAGACCCTACAAGGAACTCTCGAGCTTTGGCAGGACTCGAACCTAAGTCTGACAGAACTTCAGGCAGGGACGTTTCCAATAGGCCACCACAACCGTAGTGATAATAGCAATAATAGTATTAGTAGTGATTATAATTTTATGTTGATTTACTGTGTAAATAATTTCAAAATTATATTATCATTGTAATGGTTTTAGTTGCTTCTTTGGGTGTACCCATTTCTCTTTCTCAAGAGTCCCGGGATCAACCTGGATTCTTTCTCAAGAGTTCTGGGATCGACCTGGGTTCTTTATCAAGAGTCCCCGGATCAACCTGGGTTCTTTCTCAAGAGTCCCTAGCTCAAACTGGGTTCTTTCTCAAGAATCCCTAGATCAACCTGGGTTCTTTTTCAAGAATCCCTAGATCAACCTGGGTTCTTTCTCAAGAGTCCCTAGATCAACCTGGGTTCTTTCTCAAGAGTCCCGGGATCAACCTGGGTTCTTTCTCAAGAGTCCCTAGATCAACCTGGGTTCTTTCTCAAGAATCCCTAGATCAACCTGGGTTCTTTCTCAAGAGTCCCTAGATCAACCTGGGTTCTTTCTCAAGAATCCCAGGATTGAACTGGGTTCGTTCTCAAGAGTCCCCGGATCAACCTGGGTTCTTTCTCAAGAGTCCCCGGATCAACTTGGGTCCTTTCTCAAGAGTCCTGGGATCAACCTGGGTTCTTTTTCAAGAGTCCCGGGATCAACATGGGTTCTTTCTCAAGAATCCCAGGATTGAACTGGGTTCGTTCTCAAGAGTCCCCGGATCAACTTTGGTTCTTTCTCAAGAGTCCCCGGATCAACTTGGGTTCTTTTTCAAGAGTCCCGGGATCAACCTGGGTTCTTTCTCAAGAGTCTCTGGATCAACCCGGGTTCTTTTTCAAGAGTCCCTAGATCAACCTGGGTTTTTTTTCAAGAGTACCCGGATCAACCTGGGTTCTTTCTCAAGAGTCCCGAGATCAACCTGGGTTCTTTCTCAAAAATCCCGGGATTGAACTGGGTTCTTTCTCAAGAGTCCCCAGATCAACCTGGGTTCTTTCTCAAGAGTCCCCAGATCAACCTGGGTTCTTTCTCAAGAGTCCCCGGATCAACCTGGGTTCTTTCTCAAGAGTCCCCGGATCAACTTTGGTTCTTTCTCAAGAGTCCCCGGATCAACTTGGGTTCTTTTTCAAGAGTCCCGGGATCAACCTGGGTTCTTTCTCAAGAGTCTCTGGATCAACCCGGGTTCTTTTTCAAGAGTCCCTAGATCAACCTGGGTTTTTTTTCAAGAGTACCCGGATCAACCTGGGTTCTTTCTCAAGAGTCCCGAGATCAACCTGGGTTCTTTCTCAAAAATCCCGGGATTGAACTGGGTTCTTTCTCAAGAGTCCCCAGATCAACCTGGGTTCTTTCTCAAGAGTCCCCGGATCAACTTGGGTTCTTTCTCAAGAGTCCCCGGATCAACCTGGGTTCTTTCTCAAGAGTCCCCGGATCAACCTGGGTTCTTTCTCAAGAGTCCCCGGATCAACTTGGGTCCTTTCTCAAGAGTCCCGGGATCAACCTGGGTTCTTTTTCAAGAGTCCCGGGATCAACCTGGGTTCTTTCTCAAGAGTCCCGGGATCAACCTGGGTTCTTTCTCAAGAGTCCCTGGATCAACCTGGGTTCTTTCTCAAGAGTCCCCGGATCAACCTGGGTTCTTTATCAAGAGTCCCCGGATCAACCTGGGTTCTTTATCAAGAGTCCCCGGATCAACCTGGGTTCTTTATCAAGAGTCCCCGGATCAACCTGGGTTCTTTATCAAGAGTCCCCGGATCAACCTGGGTTCTTTGTCAAGTCTCGGGATTAACCTGGGTTCTTTCTCAAGAGTCCCCGGATCAAGCAGAGGGTTCTTTATCAAGAGTCCCCGTATCAACCTGGGTTCTTTCTCAAGAGTCCCCGGATCAACCTGGGTTCTTTATCAAGAGTCCCCGTATCAACCTGGGTTCTTTCTCAAGAGTCCCCGGATCAACCTGGGTTCTTTATCAAGAGTCCCCGTATCAACCTGGGTTCTTTCTCAGAGTCTCGGGATCAACATGGGTTCTTTCTCAAGTCTCGGGATCAACATGGGTTCTTTCTCAAGAGTCCCGGGATCAACCTGGGTTCTTTCTCAAGTCTCGGGATCAACCTGGGTTCTTTCTCAAGAGTCTCGGGATCGACCTGGGTTCTTTCTCAAGTCTCGGGATCAACCTGGGTTCTTTCTCAAGAGTCTCGGGATCAACCTGGGTTCTTTCTCAAGTCCCCGGATCAACATGGGTTCTTTTTCAAGAGTCCCCGGATCAACCTGGGTTCTTTCTCAAGAGTCCCGGGATCAACATAGGTTCTTTCTCAAGAGTCCCGGGATCAACCTGGTTTCTTTCTCAAGAGTCCCCGGATCAACCTGGGTTCTTTCTCAAGAGTCCCGGGATCAACATAGGTTCTTTCTCAAGAGTCCCGGGATCAACATAGGTTCTTTCTCAAGAGTCCCGGGATCAACATAGGTTCTTTCTCAAGAGTCCCCGGATCAACCTGGGTTCTTTATCAAGAGTCCCCGTATCAACCTGGGTTCTTTCTCAGAGTCTCGGGATCAACATGGGTTCTTTCTCAAGTCTCGGGATCAACATGGGTTCTTTCTCAAGAGTCCCGGGATCAACCTGGGTTCTTTCTCAAGTCTCGGGATCAACCTGGGTTCTTTCTCAAGAGTCTCGGGATCGACCTGGGTTCTTTCTCAAGTCTCGGGATCAACCTGGGTTCTTTCTCAAGAGTCTCGGGATCAACCTGGGTTCTTTCTCAAGTCCCCGGATCAACATGGGTTCTTTTTCAAGAGTCCCCGGATCAACCTGGGTTCTTTCTCAAGAGTCCCGGGATCAACATAGGTTCTTTCTCAAGAGTCCCGGGATCAACCTGGTTTCTTTCTCAAGAGTCCCCGGATCAACCTGGGTTCTTTCTCAAGAGTCCCGGGATCAACATAGGTTCTTTCTCAAGAGTCCCGGGATCAACCTGGTTTCTTTCTCAAGAGTCCCCGGATTGACCTGGGTTTAAGGTAGAGCAAACAAGAAATCTTTTGTTGCTGTTATAATTATTGTCTTTTGATTAATAATTCACATCTTTTTCTATTAAGATAAAAGATTTTTTTCTCATGTGTAAATGCTGGAAACTTCCCACTCGACGTTAAGTTCATTAGTAACATTAATAAACGTAAATGGCATCAACCCTCCTCAGGCTTAAATATGAGTGGCTTAGTAAACGAGATTTAGTTGCGTATAACATCTTTCTATGGGAAAGAAAAATTTAATTCATTATTTAGACTGTTATGTGCATAGTATGTATGTATGTATATATAGTAAAATCTGATATTTGTGTGTTGTAAGTTTGTATAGGCAATATGGTGTATTCAGTTACTTATCCTGGTGTATATATTTTATTTGGACCTATTACTACGAGTGTATATATATATATATATATATATATATATATATATATATATATATATATATATATATATATATATATATATATATATATATATACATACATACACACACACACACACACACTTAAGTTACATAACACAAAATTTTAGCTAATGAAAAACGTTTAATGGTAGTTCATGAGTGGCAGAGCATTGAGAATATCTTGAAATCGACCTTTTACTTGCATATGATCAGCCTCAAAGCCTCTCTCCACCCAAGTTAGGACCAGGGAGGCTGAGAAAATGAGTGCTGGTGTCACCTGTGAAAACTATTGAGGCTTTAAATGAGGCTCAAACTCTCGACCCATGGACTGTGAATCGAAGAAAAAGATGGTGAAAGAATTTTTTTTTTTTTTTTCAATGGCAGAGACTTTCAGAATGTTTTTAGGTTAATTGCTTATATTGACTTAAAAAAATAAAACGAATGACGGTGACGTAAAAGAATAATTGATGGCTTGCAATAATTGAGAAAAATAGATAAAAGGTCTTTCGGGAATGAGGGCCAATCAGTGTTCCTTGTTCGCCCCTCTTTGTTGTCTTTGCCAGAACTACGGTTAAGAGATAATGAGGTAAAGACCACACGAACGGGGAGTGATTAAGCATTAACCTACCAGATAAGGTCATGAAAATGATGATGGCCCTTTCACCCTCATAACAGGAAGTTTAGACACGCGGATTTCTTTTTTTTTTTTTTTGGGGGGGGGGGGGGGTCCTGACACATTTCCATTTGCGTTATCCTATCGGGGCTTGGTTCACACGAGCGGGTTTTTTTCCTTACGGAAATATTTCCGCCCGTTAGGAGGCATGTCCTCACACGAAAGGAGTTTCCCCGAGCGGCCACGTAGTTTCTATAAGCCGCTACACTGGAACTGCGCGGGTTAGGAGTGCATGCGGCTAGGAAATCACTGCCGTGCGGAAATTCTACCGAGCGGGCAGCTTGTGAAGGGTCTCACTGATCTTCATTGATTTCTAATCCGCGCGGACAAACCGTGCGTCATCAGTCCGCTTGTGTGAAGCGAGCCATATTCTTCTATTATCACCATGTTTGCTTTGTCCCGGCTTCTTTGAGTGTGAGTGTGTGTGTGTGTGTGTGTGTGTGTGTGGTTTTTTTTTTTTTTTTTTTTTTTTTTTTTTTTTTTTTTTTTTTTTTTTTTTGCGATGAACAGAGCTGCTGTCACGCCAGTGCTTAAGAATCAATCCCCCCAATCCTCCCATCCCCCATCTTGTAACCCCCCCCCCCCCCGCCCCCTCCTTCCATTACCCTTTCCTGAAGATACCAACCGAGGGGGAAAATGTCACTCGTGGATGCTCATTTAGATCCCACCATAAACAAACCCCGTTGTTAACGGCTTAATCGAACCTTTTCCCCTCCCGCATGTCCGCAGTTTCCTGTACCCTCCCCCTTCCCATTTTCCCCTCTTACAGCCACTCTCTCCCCCACCCCTCCTCTCCCTTCCTCAGATTGATCCTTATACAAATCCCTATAAACCTATAAGTCTGTCATGCAAATCGGAAGTAGGTGGTATTTCGCCTATACTGGTTCTTCCTTGACTTTGATTTCCTGTTGTCCCGTGGATTTCCTCTCATGTTTGCTGTTTTATACGGCTGCTTTGTTGCTTTGTACTGCCTTTACGATTTGCCCCCTCGATTTTACTGCCTTTTTCATATGCTTTCTCCAGCCTGTCTGATTGATTTATTGCTTTCTTATTCTTTTTGCTGCTTTCTGCTGCTTTTGCCATGTACCTATCATGGCTCTGTTGCTCTTGTTTATTGTTGTGGGGGCTTCACTTTTTATTTTTTTTTCTTCTCCGCTGGTGCTTCTTGGCGGTCATTCTTCCCCCACTCCCCCACTATTAAGCTGCTTATAAATACACGTATGATCTTAATACCCCTCCCCTCTTCTGCTAACTCCCCGCCTCCCTCTTACCTCCCCCACTCCCTCTTTGCCACTGCTGGTCCGAATCTGCGTTAATCCCCAAAACCTTACTTCGACTCGATCACGAGGTAGATCCATTCTTGCTTTGATCCCACCTTTCATCAAGTATAAACAAGCTGTTGGTGGGTCGTCTTTCCTCAATGGCTTCGACAACATTGTTCCTGCTTGATTTCACATCTTGTTCAGATTCTTTCCCTGGCTGTGTGTTGAATTCTTTTCCCGCTTAGTGAAGCAAAGCGCTGGTTAAAAGATGCGCCTTAATTACTCTAGGACACACACTGCACATTCATGTACACGCAAGAACTAAGCCTTTAATTAGGTGGTGCCTACTAGTCACAAGTTCAGGTAAACTCATGTCCTCTTACACTTGGCAACACTGAAATCACCAAATAATTCTTCTTCACCCAAGGGGTAAACTACTGCATTGTAATTGTTCAGTGGCTACTTTCCTCTTGGTAGGGGTAGAAGAGACTCTTCAGCTATGGTAAGCAGCTCTTCTAGCAGGACACACCAAAATCAAACCTTTGTCCTCTAGTCTTGGGTAGTGCCATAGTCTTTGTACCATGATCTTGCACTGTCTTGGGTTAGAGTTTTTTTGCTTGAGGGTACACTCGGGCACACTATTCCATCTAATTTCTCTTCCTCTTGTTTTGTTAAAGTTTTTATAGTTTATATAGGAAATATTTATTTTAATGTTACTTTTCTTAAAATAGTTTGTTTTTCCTTGTTTCGTTTCCTCACTGGGCTATTTTCCCTGTCGGGCCCCCTCGGCTTATAGCATCCTGCTTTTCCATCTAGGGTTGTAGCTTAGCAAATAATAATAATAATAATAATAATAATAATAATAATAATAACAACTGTATCAGAAACATGTCTGAAAGCTGCTCCAATCGTGTAGAATAAAGGAAAAGATGTTATTTTTTGTCTTCGTTTAAAAAATGTTAATTACTTTGAATGTTGACGTTTTCAATTTCATTAATGTTAGTCAACGTTTAATTCTGACACGTGTAAGCAGCCTGCACCAGTCGTCTCGTATATCTGATATGATTTTTATTTAGTTTAGATAAAATACCTTATAGATATAAGCACTGAGGTGTTAAATTATACACAAGCTCAACTGAAGGATCAGGTGACATGTGATTCATAATTGCTTCAAAATATTTAATAGATTTTTTTTTTTTTTTTTTTAAGAAATATTTGAATATGAGTAATTAATAAGTAAGATTAAAACTTTTGATGATTTAAATCATGCTCCTAAAAAAACACTAAATAATGTAAATTTATGTAATTTGACCCGTAACATGAGCTAAAGTTTTAATAATGATAAGGAATATGTATTAAAAATTTTGTTATTGGTTACTATGCGTCGTATTATTATTATTATTATTATTATTATTATTTTTATTTTTATTACTACTAGCCACGCTACAACCCTAGTTGGAAAAGCAAGATGCTATAAGCCCAAGGGCTCAAAGAGGGAAAAATAGCTCTGTGAGGAAAAGAAAGAAGGAAATAAATAAAAGAAGTAATGAACAATTAAAATAAAATATTTTAGAAACATTAAAACAGATTTTTCATATATAAAGTACAAAAAGACTTATGTCAGACTGTTCACCATCAAAACATTTGCTACAAGCTTGAACTTTTGAAGTTCTACTTATGCAATTACCCGATTAGGAAGATCATTCCACAACTTGGTCACAGCCGGAATAAAACTTCTAGAGTTAATATTGAGCCTCATGAAGAAGACCTAACTATTAGAGTTAACTGCATCCCTAGTATTACGAACAGGAGGGAACTGTTCGGGAAAGAGACAAATTTTGCCAATAAGCAAATTCCAAATTTAATATCAATATTGATGATATCAGTAGTTATTCTTTCAAGAAAGGTATCAAACACGGGGTCTCTTCCTGTCCCTCGGGTAGGTGGGAGAGGGAGTAGTCATGCCCTGGTGAGAAGGTAGAATCTGTGGGAGTGTGCGTGTGTATGAATATTTCTCTCTCTCTCTCTCTCTCTCTCTCTCTCTCTCTCTCTCTCTATATATATATATATATATATATTTATATGTATATATATACATATATATGTACATATGTGTATATGCAGAACAACCATAGGGAAAATGAAAATACGAAATATACGATTAAGTCCTGACTAGTTTCGTGATACTTATATATGTGTGTGTGTATATATATATATATATATATATCTGTGTGTGTAAAACTTTTTTGACGGGTTGCGTACACTACCATGGATGATAATACTGTACTTAATATGAAATACCCTTTCAAGAAACGCCGCCTTGCCAGCCAATGTTCCCCCCTCAAAAAAAAGAAAAAGAAAAAGAAAAAAGAAAATAGTTTCTCCTTACTTGTCCCACCTATGTACGACCACTTCAGTCATTCCTGAGATGAAAACAGTCTTATCCCGTTAAGGCTTCGGTGAGCATTTGCATGCGAATATTTTTTTTTTAGGTTTCTGTAATTTGCAAAACGAACCAAGGGTTCCGATAAGGTTGTTTACCTGCTCCTGAATTTAATGTCCTGGGAAATGGACCTTTCAGATTATTCTGTTAGTTTTGTTTATGTTAAGTTTTATTCACATTCATCAAGAACTGTCCCCAGAGAATCTATGGGAAAATATTAAACGTTGATGTGAAGAATGTGAAGGAATACTTTTATTATGTGAGAGAAATGTTGTCGTGATATATATATAAAAACACCTTTGATGACATTCTTCTTTTAATAGACACCCACAAATCTCTGGCGGCCAAAAACTGAAATTAAAAGGTTACATTGCGAACTGATGATGAAGAGGTTTGGAATTAGTAAACAGAGAAAAGAATAAGAGAGAGAGAGAGAGAGAGAGAGAGAGAGAGAGAGAGAGAGATTTTTCATGTTTTTAAGTAAATTAAGCTCCAAGTAAATCGACGTTCTTGAGTTTCGTGCAACATATGCCTTCAGGAAGATCAGCTCAATCTAGTGGCCCAAACCTACTTTTCACAGGGATGGGCTCTTTTGAAATTAATCAATAGAATTGGCCTTGTAATACTTTACTTAATATTTCTACCTTAAAAACAACTTAGGAGGTTCTCATTAGCTTTAGATAGTACACATGGTAGGCATTCTGGAAAGCGAACCGGTATTATTATTATTATTATTATGATTAGCTACGCTACAGCCCTACTTTGTAAAGCAGACTGCTATAAGCCCAAGGCCTTCAACAGAAAAAGTAGCCCAGTGAGGAAAGGAAACAAGGAAATAAACTAAATTATCTCGTGTCGATCCATGAACCTAAAATACAAAACTAGGTAATTTTTCAGGATTTTAAAGAGTAAGTAGGCCGCTATAGTCCATTTCTTTTAGCGAAGCAGATCTGCACCGACTCGCAGCGGTGCCCTTTTCGCTCGGAAAAGTTTCCTTATCGCTGATTGGTTGGACAAGATAATTCTAAGCAATCAGCGATCAGGAAACTTTTCCGAGCTTAAAGGGCACCGCTGCGAGTCGGTGCAAATCTGCCTCGCTAAAAGAAATGGACTACAGGTGTTCATGGACACCGCATTCTAGACGCTCAAACAGGAGAGTCTATTAAATCAAACGCGGTATTGTGGAATGATCTAAATT
>NC_090760.1:14598825-14599847 GCF_036898095.1 Palaemon carinicauda
TGTATTACTGTCTTTAGTATTATTGAACCTTTTGCCTGGTTTTGTGTTGAAGGTATTGAACATAAGAAAATTCATGTTGCTGTATTGCTAATGTTCTTATTGAATCCTATTTTGGTGTTGGAATTTGATGGATAGAGAAATATCGGAATTAGCAGGTTCTAATGTTTTGAATTGATAAAAGGATGATATGGAGAGGAGACGTTTGGTGCAAGACTAGGCCTTTGATAGATGGCATTGGAGAGGGCGCATAAGGCAACCGATCCCATAACCTTTTGAAAGAAGGTAACAGTTTCATGTTCAGTTATTTTAAGATTATTTAAAGTATTGTACTTCAAACTTTAATTAAGGAAACCCAAAGTTAATTTTAAAGAGCGAACGAACGAGACTTTTTTGCAAATGAATTTCTGTTGAACAGATCGACATGTCTCTTTTCGTCGTTTACATTTGACATTGATTTAACATTGTTACTAATCTTTAGAAAATATATTAATTTCCTCCCACATATAGTTTCTTTATTTATTTACTTCCTGTCCTCACTGGGCTACATTCCCTGTAGGAACGATTGGGCTTGTAGTATCCTGTTTTTCTAATTAGGGTTGTAGCTGGATTAATAATGATACTAACATGATTTTGAACATGCTGGTCTTACCTTTATCGTGGGCTAGTCCGATTTCGGTTTTTATTTTAAAATTATGAGTAGAAAATCAAGATAGATTTTTATATGTTCTTAAATATGCATCACATATTCACAGGAGAGGTACAAGGATTTTGAATGTCTCAAAGACTTTTTAGTTCCATCAGCGGAGACTCCATTTGCTCTTAGGTAGAGCGAATTATTTTGAACATTGAGAGAGTTTTTATGATCTTGTCTAACTTATTCTTGAATTCGTTTGCCGTGTTACTGTTTAATACACTCCCCCCCCCCCGCTGAGGGCCGCCCCCCGCTAAAAGTAGAGAGAGAGAGAGAGAGAGAGAGAGAGAGAGAGAGAGAGAGAGAGAGAGAGAGAGAGACAGACAGAGAG
>NC_090760.1:14600347-14655347 GCF_036898095.1 Palaemon carinicauda
CTTCCAAGTTTCCTCCAACCTTGAAACTAATTGAGATCACCTGGTGATGGCTTTCAGGCATACTGGGTGCTCGCTCTCCTCTCTCTCTCTCTCTCTCTCTCTCCTCCTCTCTCTCTCTCTCCTCTCTCTCTCTCTCTCTGGCCTCAAAACACTACTGCAAGACATGGGCCAATGGCATGTATCATATAGATTTGGTTTAAAATTGCACATAAACATACCATACTAATAATAAAAAATAGTAATAATAATAATTATAATAAAACTAGTGTAATCGACAGTCAAAAATGAAGGCTGCATATTTAGATATGTATGCACACACACGCAACACCCTTTCACCAGGGTAGGACTACTTCTCTCCCAATACACATGGAATATATGTATATATATATATATATACATATATATATATATATAATATATATATATATATATATATATATATATATATATATATATATACCCAGACACTTGCTCTTTCTTATATATGGGAGAAACACATTAACAAAACTCGTATTATGTTGCTTAATAAATAAAAAAATAATGCTTTACCGCGCAAATAGAGAATAACAAGACAATAATAATAATAATGATGATAAAGATAATAATAATAATAATAACAATTATAATAATAATAATAATAATAATAATAATTACAACAACAACAAAAAGAATACATAGCCATAACAAATGATCCTCATCCACCACAAACCCATTCATCACATAGAAATCACTACAAAACAAATGAACAATTACATAGACACCATTATTATCAATCCACTGAGACCAACGATACAATGGCTTCATCGACATGCCTATGAAATTTAATGACCTTTCGTGGGGGACAGGTTCGTTTGAAATTGAAGTCATACGTCCTATCAAAACACTGGATTACATTATATACGATTTATGATACTTGGTTAGAAATATCTCCGCAGAGAGAGAGAGAGAGAGAGAGAGAGAGAGAGAGGAGGGAGAGAGAGAGAGAGAGATCCAATGAATGAAAAAGTGAACATATAAAATATCATTACAGAGGCCAACAGTTCATGCTTTATTTAGAATTTCATTGAAAATTATAGCTTTTGTGACTGGATGCCCTTATATACATACACACACACACACACACATATATATATATATATATATATATATATATATATATATATATATATATGCTTGTGTGTATTATATATATATATATATATATATATATATATATATATATATATTATATTATATATATATATATATACAATCTTTCATTTTAACCAGTATAAGTTACCAATGTATCTCCAGAATTATGTAATTAAAGATGCATACAAACAATTATATTATAGTGTTATGAAAAAATAAAAACCACTGTGAAGCCTAGTAAATCGTATGGGGATAAATTTATATATACTGTATACACAATACACACTCACGCATATATATTTGTTATATATATATATATATATATATATATATATATATATATATATATTATATATATATATATATATATATATATATATATATATATAAACACAACCTACCACCATAAAACTTTCTCACCATCCCTGTTATTATTATTTTTTTTCAAAACACTACAATTGACACTTGGGTCAAAATTCAGATCCAAGGAAGATTCGGTCGAACGGGTTGCCAAGCCCGACTTATAGATAACACAACTGATAGAGATCTTTGCGTGATCATGGACCTCCCCTCAAGCCATTATCTGCGGCGGATGCTGAGGTAAAACGTTAAGTAGAGGGACCAATTGGTTGGTACGTGTAAGTGCACAGACCAAATGATTGTTGGGGCATGAGAATGATACTACGGGGAGAAGGTGAGTAGAAGGGTATACATATCCAGAGAGGAGGAAGGGGAGGGGGTGATATACAGTATCTCGAGAAAGAGGGATAGGGGGAGGGATAAACATGTCGGAAGGAGAGGGGAGGGAGATAAGAGCGCCAGAGCAGAGGACGGAGGGGGGTGATCTAGAGGCGGTATCGGAGACCAACTATTAGAGATGTTATGACATCAAATTATAGGAGCGTGTAGTGCGGGGGAGAGGGATGGTGAAGCAAGGAGGGGGGTGGGGTGGTGAAAGGAAGACACATATCCAAAAGCAAGGAAAACGAGTCTCAATGTGGAGAGGTAGGGAGGAGGGGGGGGAGGGGGAGGGGGAGGGAAGGAGGGAAATAAATGTGAAGCCATCCCACTACCCACCACGATCTAAGATTGTGTTCGCGATAAAATTTTCAGCACCAGACATTTACGTCTGGTTATTTTCTGTTTGGAAAAGAAAATTGGAGCAGATGAAACTCTCCTTTCCCGCCGCGGTTTTGGCCGGATATCGGGGATGAACAGTGTAGAAAATAAGAGGAAATTAAGCGCACATAAGTATGTGAGAGAGAGAGAGAGAGAGAGAGAGAGAGAGAGGAGAGAGAGAGAGAGAGAGAGAGAGAGAGAGAGAGATTGACAATAACGCTTGAAAATTGTGACTGCATTTGCAAGTATAGAAACAAATATTTGAGTGAGCCAGTAACTTGTGATGTTCTCTGATTTCACCTCCGTTGGAAAGAATCCTGGCGTAATAAAAAGGACATGTAATATATATATATATATTATATATATATATATATATATATATATATATATATATATATATATATATATATACACATATATATATATATGTATATATATATATATATATATATATATATATATATATATATATATATATATTAATTCTGCTAAACTAAACCAGATTGTCATCCAAACTAACATGCAAAACTTCGAGAAAAAACAGTCATCCGTCCATCTCAACTCCAAATCAAAGTATTATTCATAAAAAATCGCATGGGAAAATTTGATTATCACCGCACATCTCTCAACAATTACGACCAGCCAAGCAAGAATTTACCACTCGTAGGCAATGGAGTATAAGATATCGTGCAATACATTCCAACATAACTCCCAACATCCCCTTTAATCGCAATGAGTTACATATTAAACAGCTCACAAACATACATTTATATTATTCACACTATGATGTTTCTCGTAATGCATTCGTGCATCTTGTTCTCGGTTAACTATTATTCTCAAACTTCATTAATACAGTAAAAATAAACATGACCAACAGGGGCGACACTGACATCTCATTCTAACCAGTATAAAGTTATTCCTATATCTCCAGGAGAATTAGTTGAAAATGCACACACACGACCCAACTATTTGTATGAAGATAGCGGTGGAGATGATGAAGCGTTATCTATGCATCTCATTTATTACCCGATATGAGTCATTTTCCTCTGAGTAAGGATCTAGAAACACTGAAATTCCTTATCTTATGGTAGATTGGAACGCATAAACTAAATCATAAACGAGGACTATAATATCAACATCTGATCTGCCTTGGTGGTAACTCCACAAATTGCTTATTATACACAACGTAATGTCGATATTCGGGATGATTCAATGCCCCTTGAAAGATGGTATGTATGTATGTATGTGTGTGTATATATATATATATATATATATATATATATATATATATATATATATATATATATATATATATATATATATATATATATATATATATATCCATTTCAAAGTAGGGATACCTTAACGTGGTGAAAGGGTTTGTATATATCTCTGTGATCAGCAAAGTTGTACTAGTCAGGCCCACCTATACTAGGCTGATTTTCTGCGATTGATCATACAAAAATCTCCCATCATCACCAATCCTAACTGGCCCAAACTCCAGACATTAATAAGGACATTTCTGGGGACTTTATCCAGCATTGGGCTAGAAACGGCTGTATTTGTTGTTGCTGTTATATATGTACGTATGTATGTATGTATGTATATATATATATATATATATATATATATATATATATATATATATATATATAAATATATATATATATATATATATATATATATAAATATATATATATATATATATATATATATATATATATATATATATATATATATATATATATAATATATAATGCTATAATCTACCAGGCAATGATTAATCTTAACATCAAATTCGGGTTAACAAGACTCTATATTCATTCTCCACTGATTACTGGCTAACGAACAATCCACCCGCCATGATTATTATAAATTCCCTATAATAAGAGGCACTTCAGCTGACACTGGATGGTCAGTTACTCCAACTCCTCGTCTTACAACCTTCAAGAAAATTAAACCCAGTCCATACATCACCTTAAAATCCCCAAAAGTATGGAGGCTAATACCCTTTAATACGGGTTTCAAACTAACCCCTGGACGAATATTATAAGTCTACCGTTTTGGATGGCTCTCAAAAGATGTAAAAAGAACTATAATTCCTTAATAGAATTGCTTAAAACACAGTCTTTTGTTTCATAAAGAAAGATTCAGAACTGACTCATTGGGTTACTGATAAGTATTTTTGCTACTTTAAACCAGTTAAATTTCAACTTTATCTATACTAAAAAATATTTTTCTGTTTCAATTAATTATTCTGGAAATATAAGCAAGGCCCTTGGGTACACATTAGAACTGAACTAATAATGGCTGAGCAATACTGATAATAAGTAATCATACCAGCTAATCTTAACTCAGAACAGGTTTCAAGAAGTAGTGATAAAAAATAATGCAAAAAGTCTCGATTCCTTGACTAAAAAAGTATCTGTATTCTAAAGACTGTACGAGCTAGTAGTACCAATCCAGCCTCAGGAGGAAAGACATAAAAGCTAAAATAAATAATGCATACACACTATATTCACCACACAACAAATATAAACAAACATATTATCTATCTATCTATCTATATATATATATATATATATATATATATATATATATATATATATATATTCACACACATTTCTGAATGGGGTACCTTGCCGTGATGAAAGAATTTGCGTTTCGACATGATCAGCAAAGCTGTACTACTCAGGCCACCCATACTAGGTTGGTTTGCTGGGAGCGATGAGACGAAAATATATTATCACCAATCCGCACTGGCCAAACCCCAGACATGAATTAACACGAGTGAGGTCTTTGTCTTGGACTAGAGTAGACTTTATTTGAATATACATTTTATATAATATATATATATATATATATATATATATATATATATGTATATATATATATATATATATATATATATATATATATATATATATATATATATATATATATATATATATATATATCCCACAGTCAAAGAATCATACGACGAAAGATACAACAAAAAGAGGTGAAAAGCTTCCGTCTTTAACGAGCCTCGCCGAGACAGCTTCATCTTTGTCCTTATGTATATATTATGAAAACCTCTCCCAGAGCAATGCTATTGCCTTTTGTCATACGAAGGTCTAAACCAGTATGGGCTGCGACAAAGCCTCTATAAGGTGAGGGGAAAAAAAAAGTAAGTCTATTTGAAAGGCCAAACCTTTGTGAGACTCCAAAAGTTAAAATCGAATTCTCGTTGCGTCGGCTGAAGCAATTCTATAGTTGTTATCAAAACGAATAACTAAATAAAGGTGAAACCCGTATTATCTGTGATTTGAATTTGAAATACCTTCTAACTATATCTATTTTAATATCATATCATTGAAAATCATTAATTGTAAAAAGTAAAAACCGTTTCCTTTAAATTTTTGAGTTATTAGAATGATAAAATTGATAGCGTTTTTCATTTATATAAGTTCACTTTCGTAGCTACATATATTTTAATAAGTTTCCATTGAAAGCGGTTAAAAAAGTTGTAAAACTTGTTTCTTTTCAAGTTTCTAAAAAAAAAAATTATAAGAAGGATAAAAAATTATAGTCGCAGATCTAAGTTGAAAGGAAAAAAGAAACAAGAGGTAAAACCCATTTTTATTTCCTTTCTAAAATTAATCATTGAAATGGCAAAGACCATTTTCTTTCCAGTTTCCAAATAGATCACAAAAAGGGTAAAGCCCAGCTTAATTCTTATCTAGAAGTATGGAAAAATAAACAGGTAAAAAGGTCAAACCCCCTTTTCTTCCCTTTCTAGAATTAATCATTGAAATGACAAAGACCAATTTCTTTCAATTTTCCAAATCGATCACAAAAAAAGGTAAAGCCCAGCTTAATTTTTATCTAGAAGTATGGAAAAATAAACAAGTAAAAAGGTCAAACGCCCTTTTCTTACCTTTCTAGAATTAATCATTGAAATGACAAAGACCATTTTCTTTCCATTTTACAAATCGATCACAAAAAAGGTAAAGCCCAGCTTAATTTTTATCTAGAAGTATGGTAAAATAAACAAGTAAAAAGGTCAAAAGCCCTTTTCTTACCTTTCTAGAATTAATCATTGAAATTACATTTTCTTTCCATTTTCCAAATCTATCACAGAAAAGGTAAAACGTAAAGTTCAGAAACCACTGATAAGCCAAACTCCATCATTTCGTTCAAAGGATCTTTTTGAAAGCTCTAAAAAAAAAAAACTATCTTTCCATCGACACACTGACAACGACTAACAAGATAAAGCAACGGCCCTTTCCTGCCATGCCAAGAAACCAGCAACAGGATATTACGGGGCGTCTCCTCAACGCCGAAATCCTCACAGGAACCATCGAAGGAGCCCATATCAGATCGGAAGCACCACTTCTTCTCGCCCATTCTTGCCGCCGGCCGTCTTTCTCGCATAGTGTGGCTTTTCCTTAACAAGATGGCTGCTTTTATGCGCTGTTTCCCGCCGCATATTAACATTTCAAAGAGCACTCGGTCTTCTGCCGTGTCTATAGTTGCCTGGAAACGTAAGGGTCGGCTCGTCCCCGTCAGGGAGTTATGCTCACTTACTTCCCGTAGATGCGTTCCTCTTCTTTTATGGTCTTCCAACGCATATAAACACAAACAGCTTCTGACTTGGCTGCCGTTTTCCATATGAAGTTCTGGGTAATTCCCTTCTCCCCTGAAGTCGACGTTGAGCTTAGAGTTTTCTTTATCGATGTTGTGCTTTCCTTGATATCCATTTTCCAATAGGGATACCTTAATGTCCAGTTGAAAACATGGATACCTTAATGTCCAGTTTCCAACAGGGATACATTGACGTCCAGTTGAAAACAGGGATACCTTAATGTCCAGTTCCTTAAAGGGATACCTTGATGTCCAGTTTCCAACAGGGATACCTTGACCTCCAGTTGAAAACATGGATACCTCAATGTCCAGTTCCCTAAAGGGATACCTTAATGTGTAGTTTCCAACATGGATACCTTGCTGATCAGTTCCGTGTAGGGATATCTTAATGTCCAATTCCCTATAGGGATACCTTGATGTCCAGTTCTCTATATGGATATCTTACTGTACAGTTCCCAACGGGAACACCTTGATGTCCAGTTTCCATTGAGAATACCTTCAACCGAAGCATCCTTTCCACAGTATCAAAGAGAATGTGTTCGACCAGAAGTACCAGAATTGCCATTCACAAGAAATCTTAGTTTAATCACAGCTTATAGTTCCTACCTTTACTTGGCCAGAAGCTCACAAAGCCGCTCTTGTGCTTAGCCCAGACAGACATGACTTACAAACAAATAGATAATAAAGATAAATGACAATAAATTCTATAATAACGACAAGAACATTACTCTAGGTGCCATTTATATTAGGAGTAGGTTATCCTGCAGTGTTTGTGTCACCGTGCAATATTGCCAGTTATGGGGATTTATCCCTAGATTTGGTAATTTTGAAGCCTGATGGGGATATTCTGTACAAATTTCTATGAAGAAGAAACAAAGATGAGTAAACATTTATATTGCTGTAATTACTTTGCTTGCACTCACATGATGTGCAGTGAATAATTTCTAAATTAGTAAAGCCTACGTTATCCGAAGAAAATATATTATTGGAAATGGGAATTTTTGGCTGGTTTTGGGGATTTCTTATCATGAGTTTTGGGGGATTTCTAAACTAACCCATCTGGCAACAATGTTTGTGTGCAATAGTGCGTGTATGGATGCGCATGCGTACTGCGTCTCTACAGCACACACTGGCACATCATGACTATCGCCGCAATTATAAACCGGTCGGGCCAAGCGCAGAATGAAGCGGGCAAGTGGATTTGTTTATTTGAATTAGTCTCGTTTATAAATTCAAGTATTTACATAATTGCTGCAAATATCAAAGTTACTCTCGGTCCCCCTTAATTTAGGCAATCCAAAGTTTCTACAATTTCACATTTTCAACGCGCCCCGAAGTGAAATGACTTTATATATAATTATTATTTGCTCCTGTCGCATAGGACTCCATGCAATAGTTGCTCATTTATCTCTCTCTCTCTCTCTCTCTCTCTCTCTCTCTCTCTCTCTCTCTCTCTCTCTCTCTCTCTCTCTCCTTAATTTGCCAACTTTTTATGCCAAAGTAAATCAGGCAAGAAAACTACAATATCATGGAGCCGTTACTTTATCTTGATAAAACTTTTCTACCTTCAGTTTTAAATCTGACAACCTGCGATTTCATAGTGAACGAATTTCCTGAGAGAGAGAGAGAGAGAGAGAGAGGAGAGGAGAGAGAGAGAGAGAGAGAGAGAGAGAGATTGATTATCATGACCATGAGACACAAAATTTGGGAGTTTTAGTTCCTCTTACAGCGTTGGAGTTGATCCTCTCGGCCAATTAACAATCACAAGAGGCTAGTCCCCAAGATTGACAAAAACTTAAGTTTTTTCCCTTGCCTCGTCGGAAATCCATGAAGTGCAAATCCTTTGGCCATTTACTACACATACACAAATAAATAAATAAATATATATACAGTATATATATATATATATATATATATATATTATATATATATATATATATATATATATATATATATATATATATATATATGAAATATCAACAACACCCCAAATAAGAGATGAGTGACTCGGGATGAAAAAAAAAGAAAGATAATTGATACTCACAGAGCCCCGTCACCCTTCAACTTTTAACCCCTGGGCTATTTTTCTCTGTTGGAGCCCTTGGGTTTATAGCATCCTGGTTTTCCAACTTAGATTGTAGCTTACCTAGTAATAATAATGTTTATATGTATATGTATGTATATATATATATATATATATATATATATATATATATATATATATATATATATATATATATATATATGCGTGTGTGTGTGTGTTTGATATCGGCATTCCAACTGAAGATATGGAAAAAACGAAGGGGTTCCATGATGGGCTAATATGTCTTACTTATAACTGTAATCGAACAGTTTAACATGTTTTTTAAAAAGGCCCGTCTTTCTTTTACGGGCCTTTTTGAAAAAAAACATATATATATATATATATATATATATATATATATATATATATATATATATATATATATATATATATATATATATGTGTGTGTGTGTGTGTGTGAACTTGTGTATGTTTATATTAGGATTTTCCATCCAAGAGTTGACCTATTGAAATCAATTGGTGATATAAAATATCCTCCAACAAACCCAAAGTAAATAACCCTAAAATTATAATTACTTCATAATTCCCCAATACCTAAAATACAATTTACCTTGAATACACCTAAAATTTCATAGACAATACCTTAAAATCTAAGCCACGAAGAAGATATATCAGTAATGAGATTATCCTTGTGAAAATGTAAACAAACGAACAGCGTAATTTTCCTGCATGGAAATGTGTACCCGCAAACGCACATCGTCAGTAATATATACAAATTGGTGACACGTGAATGTACTTTTAATTTACATGAACCGCCATCCTCAATTATTAGTTAGCATTTGCGAAGGTAATTCATTGCCATTAGATATTACAGTGTTGGTATTTAAAAGGGCCGTCGAAATTTTCGATAGCTGAACGTGGTAGTTGATAATTTCATGCAAATGAGAGAGAGAGAGAGAGAGAGAGAGAGAGAGAGAGAGAGAGAGAGAGAGAGAGAGAGAGAGAGAGAGAGAGAGAGTACCAACATCTATACTCTTGCGTACTATCTCTATCTCTCTCTCTCTCTCTCTCTCAAACTTTTCTGTTAAATGCTAATTAATGCAGTCTAGGCTTACTCTCTTTCTATTCCGAAAAAAAATTAATATGCTATACTTTTCCTTTATCTATCTCTTTCGTAGTTTCGGTGGCGATCAAAGGGGAGGATCAAGTTCAGGAGAGAGAGAGAGAGAGAGAGAGAGAGAGAGAGAGACTACCAACATCTATACTCTTGCGTAACCATCTCTCTCTCTCTCTCAAACTTTTCTGTCAAATGCTAATTAATGCAGTCTAGGCTTACTCTCTTTCTATTCCGAAAAAAAATCAATATGCTATACTTTTCCTTTATCTCTCTCTTTCTTAGTTTCGGTAGCGATCAAAGGGGAGGATCAAGTTCAGGGAAAAGAGAGAGAGAGAGAGAGAGGAGAGAGAGAGAGAGAGAGAGAGAGAGAGGAGAGAGAGAGAGAGAGAGAGAGTGGCAGGCCTCCATTTATTTCCACCACACCTCGGTCGGTGATGAGGTCAAGGGGCATAAACCCTCCTCTCTCAGCTTTTGAGATATGCAAGTCTGAGACTTTAAAAGCTAAGTTGCTCTTAAACTTTGCACTAAAAGATGCAGGTGAGGGGAAAAGCGAGGGAAGCTAAGCACGGCCAAGGAAATGCGAGGGAAGCTGCAAGAGCCAAAGGAAAGGAAGGATATGAAGATGAATGAACAAATGTAAGGAGGAAGAAGAAAGATGAAAATTCCGAAATGAGGGGATGCTGATTAGGAGAGATGAGGAGAAGAAAAGCAGAAAAGAACAACCCAAAAATAGAAGTAATAATAGTAGGATAAAGGAAGAAGAAATATGAAAATTCCGAAAAGAGGGGGATACTGATTAGGAGAGATGAGGAGAAGAAAAGCTGAAAAAAAAACATCTAAAAATAGAAGTAATAATATTAGGATAAAGGAGGAAGAAGATGAAAATTCCGAAATGAGGGGATGCTGATTAGGAGAGAGGAGGAGAAGAAAAGCTGAAAAAAAAACATCTAAAAATAGAAGTAATAATATTAGGATAAAGGAGGAAGAAGATGAAAATTCCGAAATGAGGGGATGCTGATTAGGAGAGAGGAGGAGAAGAAAAGCTGAAAAAAAAACATCTAAAAATAGAAGTAATAATATTAGGATAAAGGAGGAAGAAGATGAAAATTCCGAAATGAGGGGATGCTGATTAAGAGAGAGGAGGAGAAGAAAAGCAGAAAAAAAAAACACCTAAAAATAGAAGTAATAATATTAGGATAAAGGAGGAAGAAGATGAAAATTCCGAAAAGAGGGGATGCTGATTAGGAGAGAGGAGGAGAAGAAAAGCAGAAAAAACATCTAAAAATATAAGTAATAATATTAGGATAAAGGAAAAACATATGCAAACGAAAGCAACTATAGAAGAAAACGTATGTAGATAAGAAGGTAGGACGTAAGAAGAAAGAGAAAAGTAGGAAGCGGAGAAAGGAGAACGGAAGGAACAGCCAAGAGGCCAACCAAACTAATAACTTCCCGGAGGCAAAGACTTGAACCAAACTCTGAGCCAGCAGCTTATTTACATAATTATGATCAAGCACGATGTATGAGCAATATGTACCGAATTTGGGACGATGTACGAGAGCTACGCTAAGAGTTCAGGCCGTTACAGCGTCAGATTCGAGTACTTCAGCACACGTTCGGCACTGGCACAAATAGTGGCACTTGACGAAATGTGGGAATGCCATCTGGATTAAGCATTTGAATCATACAGGGGTCTTGAGGGGGGGGGGGAAGGGGTTTACAGCTCTCCAGACGTGTTAGCACACAACTCTCTAGTTTTTCCTTTCTATCTATGAGGGCTTTGGAGCCCGGCTACGTTAAGTCTCTCAGTTCGAAAACCTTGCAAATTATATCTATTATAGCTGTTTGTATCCACACCTGTCTCCTAAGGCGTTTAATATTAATGACGTTGAAGTTGTGTTAATTATCCATATCGAGGGTAATTACTGTTTTTCCGAAGGAAACTGCAGATAGGAAAATGTATGATCAGTTTATGTACATACACATAAAAGGATACTAGATGCATTTGCTTCATAACATAGGTAGTAGCTTAACCATACGTATCCAAGTTGGATCTCCTTATGTCCAATCCTTTAAAACACTCAATAAAGTAAACTCCTTAAAAAAAAAAAAAAAAAACGGTTTAATCAGGCCTATCTGGGTATGCCAATGAAATACATCTCTAATTATTTTAATATGAATAATTACTTATTAAGCCTATTTCTCAGGGTGCCATATTTATATTACAAAGAAAGGGATATTAAGACAGATAAAGGTGTCCTTAGAAGCCCTTTATACGAAATGTTATTAATCCAAATTTTGCAAAGACACCAGCTCAAAATCTAACTTAAAATATGCAACAGTGCATTCCCAACACTACTAATGACATATACTCCTCCTCCCTTGAAGCCTTGATACAGGAGAGCGTTAATCTCTGCGCTGCTAAGCAAGTATATTTTCTTTTAATAAGGTAAATCCTCACATTAAAAGGAAACAAGATCAGATGTGACAGTATTTCAATTTGAGAGTAAAAAAAGCTCTATCTTCATATCGCTAATAGTGGCGATTTAAACCTACGCTATACGGACCCGTAGTTTCATTGACTACATCGAAAGTCGGTTGGTTCAGAATTCAGACTTAACTGACCTATACCCAACACTGGCCCTACCTCAAATGAGGTTCGCCATCTTGGTACGGTGTAAAAGTGAGTAAGAGGCATCCTGTGAGCCTCTGGACTCTACACAACCATTTCTAGTCCAAAGGCATCAGATACGTCCTTAGTCACTACAGGACAAAGGCCTCAGACATCTTTAGTCACTGCAGGACAAAGGCCTCAGACATCCTTAGTCACTGAAAAAAAGGCCTCACACATCCTTAAGTAATGCAGGACCAAGGCCTCAGACATCCTTAGTCACTGCAGGACAATGGCCTCAGACATCCTTAGTCACTGCAGGACAATGGCCTCAGACATATCCTTAGTCACTGCAGGACAAAGGTCTCAGACATGTCCTTAGTCATGTCTGGGGTTTGGCCATTTTCATCACCACGTTGGCCACTGCGGATTGGTGATAGCGGTAGACTTTTGTCTGATCGTTCACAGCAAACCAACCAAGGCGATAAGTAAACCTTTTCACCACGTTAAGGTATCCCCAGAAAGGGATGCATTGATTTCCTAAATATTGAAGTTGGGACATTCTCATATCCAACGCGGATAATTTCAACCTCTTCCGTGTACCTTGGATTAGACCTTTCAAGCTTGATAGAGAAATAGAAATTACATTTTCCCTACTGTTTTTTTCTAGTCGACCCTAAAACAAATTTTAGGGTCGACTAGTTAGAAAGTGAAATATTAAATTTCTACTTTCCTCTTGGTAAGGGTAGAAGAGACCCTTTAAGAAGCTCTTCTAGGAGGACACTCCAAAATCAAACCATTGTTCTCTAGTCTTGGGTGGTGCCATAGCCTCTGTACCATGATCTTCCATTGTCTTGAGTTCTCTTGCTTGAGGGTACACTCGGGCACAGTATTCTATCTAATTTCTCTTCCTCTTGTTTTTTTAAATTATTTAAAGTTTATATATGAAATATTTATTTTAATGTTGTTACTGTTCTTAAAATATCTTATTTTTCCTCGTTTCCTTACCTCACAGGGCTATTTTCCCTGTTAGGGCCCCTGGGCTTATAGCATTGTGCTTTTCCAACTAGGGTTGTAGCTTAGCAATTAATAATAATAATATATGTGAATGTTTTAAGCAAAATGACGTCATCCTTTAAAATCAATTTACTGGTAGACTAGAGTAATCAACTTCTCCGCAAAAACAAAGCCTCACATAGCTTAGGGCATGTCATACAAAATTACAGCCACACTTGCTTTTCAAGTCCAAAATTAGGCCTAACCCTCTCCATAAACATTTAGATTTATGATTTACGACACTTAGGCCTAAGGCACAGGGAGCTGAAGGATTTCGAAGCCAATAGATAATAAGTTGTTTGAAAAAAATCCCTGACCTCGTGTCAAATATGCCATAACCCAACTTCTTATCCACTAAATAGCATTAGAAGCGATATAAAGGCCTAAAATTAGAAGATAATCCTACCATGATAGTTTAGACCTATGCAATTACGATGTTGCATTGTGCTTGGTAGTATTGTGATTTTCACGGAATTGTTGCAACAGGCATATAGGCCTAACAGTAGTAGTAATAATAATAATAATACCTGGACGTAAGAAAAAGTCTGAGTGCAACATTTACGTCCATAAAAACGTCTAGAAACCAACAAAAATCAAAATCTGATGAACGTTTAATTCAATAAACTAACTTATAATCCCTAGCAGCAACAGCAAAGCCGAATGCTCATATAAACATTAGGATATCTTGGCTAGGAGCTAATTTACCATGACGTGCACGTAGTTCAGAACTTAGAGCTCTCTCTCTCTCTCTCTCTCTCTCTCTCTCTCTCTCTCTCTCTCTCTCTCTCTCTCTCTCTCTCGCATGAGGCTAATTTGCCCATGTTAAACTTACGACCTTCTAGCGTGTATGAAATTTATTCCGCTTTAACTTACGGCACTCTGGCAAAGGCGCTGATTGCAACGTTGTCTGTACGGATATTGACTCTGGTCTGTACTTAAGCCATTCTCGCACGAATAAATAACATCCAAATCCTTTAATCACAAATGACTATCATCACACCGTAAACTAACATACATAAATATATCTTTTTTATTAAATATCTTGTTCTAATTAGATCGTTGGACTTCCCACACTCAGCGTCATGTAAATATTCATTTGAATAAACTACCAAAGTCGTAGGATCCTCTTCTGCAACACTCGCTCATGATAAAAATCTTGAAATAAAAAAATAATACATTTGAAGTAGGACAGAAACCACCAGACAATTTCCCAGAAGTTCCCAAGTCAGCTCATCAACTTTGAGAAGTCAGCTAATTCGGAGATTATTATTTCTGTATTTTCTAATTTCTCTGTTATTAACGGTGAAGTTACCAACACGGACTTGCCAACATTTGAAGCCGCCAAAATAAATTACGTATATTAACGCATTAAAATATTTAGGAAACACAAGGATGAGACTACACATTCTGGTATTATTTCTGTATTTTCTTATTTCTCTGTTATTAACGGTGAAGTTACCAACACGGACTTGCCAACATTTAAAGCCGCCAAAATAAATTATGTATATTAATACATTAAAATATTCAAGAAACACATGCATGAGACTACACATTCAGGTATTATTTCTGTATTTTCTAATTTCTCTGTTAATAACGGTGAGGTTACCAACACGGACTTTCCAACATTAGAAGCCGCCAAATTAAATTATGTATATTAATACATTAAAATATTAAAGAAACACATGCATGAGACTACACATTCTGGTATTATTTCTGTATTTTCTAATTTCTCTGTTAATAACGGCGAAGTTATCAACACGGCCTTGTCAACATTTGAAGCCGCCAAAATAAATTAAGTATATTAACACATTAAAATGTTCAGGAAACACAAGGATGAGACTACATATTCTGGCATTATTTCCGTATTTTCTAATTTATCTGTTATTAACGGCGAAGTTATCAACACGGCCTTGCCAACATTTGAAGCCACCCAAATAAATTATGTATATTAACACATTAAAATATTCAGGTAACAAGGATGAGACTACACATTCTGGGCGTGAATGGGACGAAGCATTCACCTGCTCGGTTGATACTCGAATTGGCATATTACATTTGCTTAATGTCCCTTTTGAAATGTATTATTAATCTAACTTTCTGACGAATAATGGGATATTGATTTCAAGTAACTGACGTCAATGCAGCAATATAAATAACGTAACTCGTTTAATAAGAGATAAAACAAATACTCCTTTATAAATATCATATCTTAACCTTTTGAAGAATCTTATTAGGTTATTTTTTATCGTTAGCAATATAAATAGAGCCTTAATACGAAATTTTTAGTTTTTAATTAATTCATTTGCTATTGACTCAGTGGTTATCAAATTAATTATTATTATTAGCTAAGCTACAACCCGAGTTGGAAAAGCAGGATGCAATAAGAGAATTAATGAACAATTAAAATATTTTAAGAACAGTAACAATATTAAAATAGAATATAAAAAACTGTAAAAAGACTTATGTGAGCCTGTTCAACATAGAAACATAAAAGCATTCATAAGAGGAACTAATAAAAAAATATTATCAAGTACAAATATTCGTAAGGATATAATACAATTAGTGCCGCATTTATAGACTAAATATCACCAATGAAGAATATCTTCCCGTATAGGTCTACTCAACAATGTGTGTACGCATGGATTACAAGCAGGTAGCGGCTATTAGCTAAACCGGTCTCATACTAGTATGGGGCTCTGCCCTAAGGTGGCTCTAAGTTTTGTCAAGTCAGAATGGGAAATTGGGAATATGTGGCTAGCATGGACCTCCACGAAACTACTAAAATCACAGATATTGTACCGAGAACAAAGTATTGCCAAGTAGCCGAATACGCGAATTAGTATAGGCCTATAAGGATTAATTAATATCCTCGTTTCGTAAATCCTCCATTATAACCTTTAATGAATTATGTATGTCAGTGCACTGAGAAACACCAACCTTCGTTCGTAAAACATTTTCTAATACAATGTAGGATATATCTTTAAAGTTTTCTAGTTTATATGTGAAAGATGTATTTAATGTTATTATTCTTAAACTTCTCTTGTAGTATATTTCCATATTTCCTTTCCTCACTGAGCTATTTTCCCTGTTGAAGCCGTCGGGCTTATAGCATCCTGCTTTTTCAAATAGGTTGTAGCTTAGCAAGAGATAATAATAATAATGATATCAATAATCAAAGAACAACGAGATTAAGAGCACTAAAGCCTTCCAAATTACACGGGATACAAGTAAATCAATTTCGAATACCGAAGAAGCTATTTTTCCCTGTTGAAGCCCTTGGGCTTATAGCATCCTGCTTTTCCAAGTAGGTTGTAGCTTAGCAAGTAATAATAATAATAATGATATTAATAATCAAAGAACAACGAGATTAAGAGCACTAAAGCCTTCCAAATTACACGGGATACAAGTAAATCAATTTCGAATACCGAAATGCTCAAGAATTGGTCTCATCACATATTTTGAATGTAAAAATAGTTGATAAACCAATTACCAAAATTTATAGTATTCCGATAGGCTTAGTAGCCCGAGCCTTCCACTACACCCGAAATCACCAACCTTAATGAACAGATAGTTTACAATATTATCCTACCTTCCCCATAATCAGATAACCAACCCGTTATTTATAAATCAATATTCTATACAGCTTTCCTAATTCCAAATCTATTGCTTCGTTATTTAACGATCAATTAATAGCCACTTTCAATTCCATCAAATTTCAATTTTCTTAAAACAGAATCTGAACGTGTAAAAATTACCTGAAATATATGAAAAAAAAATAGAAGGCGTGTCAACGTGCTACTGATGAGCCTCCAGTGAGAGAATATGAAGCAGCTATTGGTGAGCTGATTCACGGGCAAAGGATCCTTGGTTCAGAAGTTCTACGATGAATAGGCAGGAATAACTGACTAATATTTATTCCATTTGAACTCGTACTACCTTAAGATGTACGATTTACGTTATATATATATATATATATATATATATATATATATATATATATATATATATATATATATATATATATATATATATATATATATATATAAAGCATACATAGTAACAATAACCCGTTCATCTAATCTAAAAACAGACACACACACATACATACATATATATATATATATATATATATATATATATATATATATATATATATATATATATATATATAAAGCATACACCGTTCAACTAATCTAATAACACAGATACACACACACATACATATATATATATATATATATATATATATATATATATATATATATATATATATATATATATATATATATATATAAAGCATACACCGTTCAACTAATCTAATAACACAGATACACACACACATACATATATATATATATATATATATATATATATATATATATATATATATATATATATATATATACACGAGTGTGTTTAATACGAATACAATTGGTTATGTTGAAACGCACCTGAACGTAGACTAACTGATTATATTAACGGAAATAGATAACAATCCTTCCACCACTTCATCATCATCAGGGATATCATGTCACAGTCATCAACATAGCGGCAACAAAGGATAACCACCCCCCCCCCCCTCTCCCCCAGGCGGAAAAAAATGATCCTTTGTTTCCCCTCTTGCCAGTCCCCCACCCAAGACTTTACCCCCCCCCCCCCCTAACCCTAACGACTCGCCACATAATTCAGGCGACCTTAGGCCACCCGATTCATTAACACTGTGACCCGGTTACACACAAGTTACAAACATCATTGGGTCAGTTCCGAGAAAATTTCTGGGATTCGATGCCGTAGCGGTTACTGAGAATTGGGGGAAATCAAGGCGTGAAATGAATTCGCATGTATAGGCCTAGGTCAATATACAGAAATCAAAATATAAGTGTTCTAATACATACATGCACGTACGTGTATATATATATATATATATATATATATATATATATATATATATATATATATATATATATATATATATATATATCATAATAATTACTTCTAGGGAGATTAGAGGCTAAATACCAAATTTAGAAAATAAAAACAAAAGTTACCCTACAGAAAGGTGAAACGCATAATTATATAATCATACATTAGTTTTTTCTCGTCTTTTGTAAAACTGACTAAGATTAAAGGAAGTAAAATTAAAAAGTCAATTCAAGGGTCGTTTGGCATCCTTAACAGTATGACAGTATACCATAGGCCTAAGCAGACAATTTTCTTTTCTTATAATCGTAGACTGATATATATATATATATATATATATATATATATATATATATATATATATATATATATATATATATATATATATATATATATATATATATATATATATTTCCCTTGACTACGGCAGGTATTCTACGTAAAACCAGATGTTTCAAGAAGCATAAATCACGATATAAATTTATTGCAGGGAAGGTTTTGTGAAAATAGGTCTACAGTTAATTGGTTTATCATTATGCCAATTGCTAAAAATGCACTATTTACATGACATATATGAACTCGCAATCGAACTCATACCTCTAATTACTTAATAATGAAGTTTTATTAAAAGTTAAATAAACATTTACTACAATGTGAAAGTATATAGTACACGTAACACAAATGGCTCTAAACCGAGTTATTCCATACGCTAAACACTTATAATAATATGCACGGATCGGTTAGAAAATTCATGAAATGGCAATAACAACATTCAAGTCCATATAACGATACAATAGATCCAGAAGTAAATAAAAAATTGTAACTTACCTACTAAAAAAATTGCAATTAGTCACCAACGCCCCTCCGGTCGAAAAAAGTTTTTCGATGTTAGTCACAAGTTTCCAAATCACAAAAAACTTAAATTTGCTCTGCAAACATAAGTTTTTAATCAAATTTGCGAGCATAGAATAATTACACAGTGCTCTTATTTAATACTAGTGCAATTCAACTTCCTCTAAGCGCAAATAAAGGCGAATTAAGCGAAAAACAAAGAAACGGCCTTAAAGTTTTCTATCGACGCAATGTGGCGGCAGGCGGCGAGAGTCCGGGTAGCACACCTTCACTTCACAAGGGACAGGGAACAACTGAAAGCTGCGGCGCGCGTGTGGCCAACTGGAGCCATGATTCACAATCACACACATCTTTCACTTCTTTTATTTTGGGTAAGGAAATGAACTCGAATTCGCGCCCCATTATTATTATTATTATTATTATTACTATCCAAGCTACAACCCTAATTGGAAAAGCAAGATGCTATAAGCCCAGGGGCTCCAATAGGGAAAAATAGCCCAGTGAGGAAAGGAAATAAGGAAATAAATAACTGAAGAGAACAAATTAACAATAAATCATTCTAAAATAAGAAACAACGTCAAAACAGACATGTCATATAATAAACTATCAAAAACATCAAATACAAATATGTCAAATAAACTATAAAAAGACTATGTCCGCCTGGTCATTATTAGTTAAACTACAATCCAAGCTTGAAAATCAGAATGCTACAAGCCCAAACTCCCCAACAGGAAAAAGTAGCCCAGTGAGAAAAGAAAATAAAGAAATAAATAAACTACAAGAGAAGTAATGAACGAATAAAACAAAACATATTAAGAACAAATAGGATATTAACTTCCCCTTTATTTTTTCATAATTAGCTTAACTGCAATCCTAGTTGGAAAAACTGGATGCTACAAGCCTAATTTCTCCAACAGGGAAAAATAGCCCAGCGAGAAAAGAAAATAAAGAAATAAATAAACGACAAGAGAAGTAATGAACGAATTAAACAGAACATATCAAGAACAAATGGGAAATGAAGTCCTTCGCCTTACGTCATTCCCGTAAGGCAATTACAGTTTGAACTGCTCCAACTCGAACCGTATATCAATCTTTATGGATGCGACAAGCCTAAATCATTCACACGGCATCAATTTGACCAACTGTGTCGACTCCCAAGAGCCCAGACGATAAGAAGCTGTGTGGGTGCCAAAACGTGGGGGTTTGAGCCAGCTTGCTAACGAGGTCTACATCTGAGGTTTTCCTCTCCTTTTTTTTTTATGGACGTTGGGTAAGATGGATGCGATGCGATAATGCAGGAAGAAGGAAAGGCTCGAGGGAAGGGCGAAGGGGGATAGGATTGTTTATCCCTAGCCCGTAATATTCGCGCGGAGTTATTAAATATCCTTGATTGCCCTATAACAGTAATTGGCCGTGAAATGGATCCTCCTCCGCCGGTTTGATGCCTCAGCTGGTTAATCCTCTTCCTCCGGCTCCTAAAGGGTAAATTATCTATCTTTGCAACAAATTCTTACTTTCCTTTATCTTCTTTATAAGTTTGACTTCTCTCGTGGTAGTTTAATGAAGTTTCAAGGTTCATGTGAAAGAACGTACTAGAGTAATTCAGAAGATAATGCAAAGGAGAATAAAAGACGAATAACATTGAACTTTGCAGGAGGTTTCAGTGAAAGTTCGAGGTAATTTAGACCTAGGTTTGAACGAACTTCTTCCTATTATTATTATTATTATTATTATTATTATTATTATTATTATTATTATTATTATCTAAGCTACAACCCTAGTTGGAAAATCAGTTTGCTATAAGCTCAAGAGCTCCAACAGGGAAAAATAGCCCAGAAAGGAAAGGAAATAGTCTAAGAAATATTAATAAATAATTAGAATGAAATGAATACTTAAATAGATAAATGGATAACTTAACCCTATAAATTGACCTAACAAAATCAAATACGCAACTATTATTATGAACATTATTGTTATCAACATAATCATTAGCAACAATATTGTCATTGACATTATTATTATTGACATTAACATAATCAACATTATCATCATTAACATTATTATTATCAATGTTATTATTATTGGAATTATTGCCAACATTATTATTATTATTATTATTATTATTATTATTATTATTATTATTATTATTCTATATCACAGTCTTTCGACTGGATGGTATTTATAGTGTAGGGTTCCGGGTCGCATCCTGCCTCCTTAGGAGTCCATTACTTTTCTTATTATGTGCGCCGGTCCTAAGATCACACTCTTCTGCATGAGTCCTAGAGCTACTTCAGCCTCTAGTTTTTCTAGATTCCTTTTCAAGGATCTTAGGATCGTGCCTAGTCCTATGACTATGGGTACAATTTCCACTGGCATATCCCATAAGCTTCTTATTTCTATTTTTATGTCCTGATACTTATCCAATTTTTCCATCTCTTTCTCTTCAACTCTGGAGTCCCATGGCATTGCAATATCAATGAGTAATACTTTCTTCTTTGCACGTATCACCCTATCTGTTCTGATACCAATACTCCCAGAGGATCTTTGCCTGATCGTTTTCTATCACTCCCTCAGGTTGGTGCTCGTACCAATTATTACTGCAAGTTAGCTCACCAAAAAGTATATAAATTATTGTTTTTGAGTGACTAAAAATTAAAATCAAGATGTGTGATGTTGTAAATTGTTAAATTAGATGGATTTGTTTATAGAAAAATGCAATTAAATGTGATTATACTGTAGGCCTAAATATTGTGATTGTAAAGAATATGTAATTCAACTTTTTAATAAAAAGATAAAAAAAAAGTTAGCTGATGTTTCTTGCACAGGCCCCAGTGGAGGGCTTTTGCCACTGAATCATGCCTCTTTTTGTACTGGTTCTGTGCAAGTGCCAGGCATTCACTTGCTATGTGGTTTATGGTTTTAATTTTTCGTATTACAATTCCTACATATGGGAGAGATGTTATTTCCGTCTATCGTTCTTTGAACATGCATGGTTCTTAGGGCCTGATCTTGTGCCGCTGTTATCATTCTTTTAAAAAAATTATTGTTTTTGAGTGACTAAAAATTAAAACAAGATGTGTAATGTTGTAAATTGTTAAATTAGATGGATTTGTTTATAGAAAAATGCAATTAAATGTGATTATACTGTAAATATTGTGATTGTAAAGAATATGTAATTTTACTTTTTACTAAAAAGATAAAAAAAAAGTTAGCTGATGTTTCTTGCACAGGCACCAGTGGAGGGCTTTTGCCACTGAATCATGCCTCTTTTTGTACTGGTTCTGTGCAAGGGCCAGGCATTCACTTGCTATGTGGTTTATGGTTTAATTTTTCGTATTGCAATTCCTACATATGGGAGAGATGTTATTTCCGTCTATCGATCTTTGAACATACATGGTTCTTAAGGCCTGATCTTGTGCTGCTGTTATCATTCCTTTAGTTTCCTTATTGAGCTCTCCCCTCAGTAGCCATGGCCGCGTGTCATCGCTAGCTAGTTCTTAGTCTGTCTCATGTATTGTCCGTGCATTGGTTTGTTGTGCCAGTCCTTTGTTCTGTTTGTCATTCTCCTGTCTGTATATATTTCTGGGTCTTCGTCTACTTTTATCAGTCCTTCTTCCCATGCACTCTTGAGCCACTCGTCTTCACTGGTTTTCATTTATTGCCCCAGTGCTCTGTTCGCGATGTTCACGCAGTCCTCTATACTTAGTAGTCCTCTCCCTCCTTCCTTTTCTACGGGCTGCAAGATTGCAAAAGCCCGTGTCTGGCCAAAAGGGCCAAACAATCTTCAACAACAACAACAACAACCTTCCTTTCGTGTTATGTATAGTCTGTCCGCATTTGCTCTTGGGTGTAGTGCTTTGTGTATTGTCATGTTTCCTAGTTTTTTGGTCTATGCTGCGGAGTTCTACCTTCGTCCATTCGCTATTCCTGCGCTGTATCTGATTACTGGCACTGCCATTGTGCTTATGGCTTTTATCATATTTCCGGCGTTGAGTTTTGACTTCAGTATCACCTTGAGTCCCTGCGTATATTCTCTCCTGATCTTGCCCTTCATCTCTTGGTGATTTATACCCCCTCCTTCCATTATTCCCAGGTATTTGTAACCCGTCTCATCTATGTATTATTATTATTATTATTATTATTATTAATAATATGGTCATTATCAACAATATTAGTATATTAGTATTAACATTATCAACATTAGTATTGTTAACATTACCATTATCATTATCATTATCATTATTAACATTGTTAGCATAAATACTATTTCTAAACTCGGGACACTCATTCAACACATTTAAACACATACACCAAAGACTTAACCCATCCTTTGGTCATTGACAGAGAGATGCAATCTATAAACCATAAATTCACCAATAACAAATTGTAACGAAGTAGGACACTGCGCGTGGGCTGCTGTAGGGAGTGGGTGAACAGGGGTGGGTGGGCGGGAAGGAGTGGGGGCCCAAATGGGGGTGGGGGGAGAAGATTAGATAGGAGCTCGTAGTCACATCATTGGTCCTATGCCTTTAATGCGTTAGGTAGTTACGCAAAAAGGAAGTGCCGTTGTATAGGGTGACTCTTACCACGTGTAGGTGTTTGTTTACAACACGTGGCAACTCTGTAAGAGTCGAACTTGACTCATAGGTCTAGTGTATCTCCTCTTTTAAAAACAATAATATTAACACAGGAGAACCGTGTTTCTTAGTATGTTATTATTATTTTTTGATGATTAAACCTTTTCCTTTTTTATAGTTTATTTTTTAAATGTCCCAGATTTCTATTTCAATACCATCTGAGGAAATGCTGACCACAACGTCAGCCGGGCGAGGCCAGCTCACCTCCATAGTGCCCAACCACAGCAGTAACATCCCCAGTAGACAGCTTACTCTAACGAACCAAGGCGTGACTTGAACTGCTGTTCAAGCGAGTGCAGGGCAAGCGTTACCACTATATTGGACTGGAGATTGGCACATGTTTTTTTTTTTTTTCCGAGAGAAAGGTTATGTTGCAATCTTCCAGAGAATATTATTATTATTATTATTATTATTATTAAGCTACAACCCTAGTTGGAAAAGCAGGATGCTATAAGCCCAGGGGCTCCAACAGGGAAAATAGCACAGTGGGAAAGGATTCTTGGCAGTACCTCGTCAGTATGTTACTGAATGGTAATTTAATCATGTGATATTGCGTATTCATATAGGCTCCACCAGGTACGAGAAGAGTTGGAATACACAGGCCCACATGGCTGAGTATTATGAAGCGTGAAGCGGATGTTGAATGTAGAGGTATTGAATTAAAATCTCAAGATAGAGACTACTGACGAAATCTAACCGAGGCCCTCTGTGTCAATAGGCGTGGGAGATGATGATGATGAAATTGTGTATAATTTGTAATGCAATATCTTATTTTCACAACCTTTCTTTATATACCTCCATCCATCTTTTTCGTTAGATCCATTTATGTCTTATCTACAAGTTTTATCTTAATGTAATAATTAACTTTCATTTTTTATAATGTTGTTTTCTTATTTTTAACGCTTTCTTCTCAAGTACTTACGCAAATACTTACTCTCAAATATTATTATTATTATTATTATTATTATTATTATTATTATTATTATTACGTGCTAAGCTACAACCTTAGTTGGAAAAGCTGGATGCTATACTGTAAGCCCAGGGGCCCCAACAGGGAAAATAGCCCAGTGAGGAAAGAAAACAAGGAAAAATAAAATATTTTAAGAATAGTAACAAAATTAAAATAAATATTTCCTATATATACTATAAAAATTTCAACAAAACAAAATAAAACAAGAGGAAGAGAAACTAGATAGAGCCCTGTTGGAGCCCTTGAACTTGAAGCTTCCTACTTTACTAATTAGGGTTGTAGCTTGGCTAGTAATAACAATAATACTGGAACTTCTTTTAAAGTTTGTTATTAAGATTTCAAAAAATCAAAAATATCCACAGGTATTACATAATCTTGTAACAGAAATACAGTCCAGAAATGGACACGCTAGACAAAGCCTCCGGCAAAGACCACTCTGGTTCTGAGGGATTCACAAATTACTTTATTATAAGATGAAAAAAAATTATATACCAGTTTCGCTCTAAACGAGTCTAAAAGGATGGCGGGCTGAAGCTGTAGGATGAGAGAGAGAGAGAGAGAGAGAGAGAGAGAGAGAGAGAGAGAGAGAGAGAGAGAGAGAGAAAATGGTTGTTGTAGGTGCTCTGGTATATAAAGAGAAACAGAATCTGAGAGAGGATGCAGGGAGGTGGTGTCTGTAGTAGAGAGAGAGAGAGAGAGAGAGAGAGAGAGAGAGAGAGAGAGAGAGAGAGAGAGAGAGATTGTACAAAGTTTTAAGAAAGAAAGAGATGTTGTAGAAGCCTTTAAGAGAGAGAGAGAGAGAGAGAGAGAGAGAGAGAGAGAGAGAGAGAGAGAGAGAGAGAGAGAAGAAAACACATCTAGTTTTATTTTCTATGAACACCTTCAGGACATAGTCGCTACATCAGCATCAAGTGTGAAAAACGTATCAATCACGTCAGTATTTAAACGTTTCATTTACCTCTTATGACTAAATGTCTTTGACACGTTTTTCTATTTCTGTCTTATAAAAATACAATTTTTATCATCTTGCAATTATGTCATCTTGTCATACTGTAATTGTTCAGTGGCTACTTTCCTCTTAGTAAGGGTAGAAGAGACTCTTTAGCTGTGGTAAGCAGTTCTTCTAGGAGAAGAATACTCCAAAATCAAACCATTGTTCTCTAGTCTTGGGTAGTGCCATAGCCTCTGTGCCATGGTCTTCCACTGTTTTGGGGTAGAGTTCTCTTGCTTGAGGGTACACGCAGGCACACTTTTCTTTTATATTTTTCTCCCCTTTGTTTTGTTAAAGTTTTTTATAGTTTATATAGGAAATATTTATTTAAATGTTGTATCTGTCCTTAAAATATTCTATTCTTCCTTGTTTTCTTTCCTCACTGGGCTATTTTCTCTATTGGAGCTCCCGGGGTTATAGCATCCTGCTTTTCCAACTAAGGTTATAGCTTAGCAAGTAATAATAATAATAATAATAATAATAATAATAATAATAATAATAATAATAATAATACTGTCCTTTTTCTAGTATTTTAAGTTAATACCATATCGCTATTTGATCATCTTAAAATCATTATTATTATTATTATTATTACAAGCAAAGCTATAACTAGTTGGAAAAGGAAGATGCTGTAAGCCTAAGGGTTCCAACAAGGAAAAATTAGCCCAGTGAGGAAAGGAAACAAGGAAAAAACTACAAAGTAATAAACAATCATAATAAAACATTTTAAGAACCGCAACAACATTGAATCAGACATTTCGTATATAAACTATGAAAAATAAAAAAGAAGAAGAAAAATAAAATAGAATAGTGTGCTTGAACGTACCCTCAAGCAAGAGAACTCTAACCCAAGAGAGTGGAAGGCCATGGTACAGAGGGTATAACATATATGTTATACAATGATGTCTTGTGATATTTTCTTATTGTCTTGAAAATATGTTTTTCTTCTTCCACAATTAATTTAATTTTCATCATCTTTGCAATTGACATCATTTTATCATCCTACAAATAATGTCATTTCGCCGTCTTGCAATTTATTTTTTATTCACTTTTTTGACATTTTCAAATAACACTCTTTTGCGTCGGTTCGCATTATTATTATTATTATTATTATTATTATTATCATTATTATTATTATTATTATTATTATTATTATCATTATTATTAGCCAAGCTACAACCTTAGTTGGAAAAGGAAGATGCTATAAGCCCAAGGGCTCCAATAGGGAAAAATAGCCCAGTGAGGAAAGGAAATAAGGATATAAATAAATGATGAGAATATATTAACAATAAATCATTCTAAACACAGTAACAACGTTATGACGTCATTTTAGTCTTTTTGCAATAATGGCAACTTTAGAGTATTTCTATTGTCTTGCAATAATGCTATTTTTGACGTCTTGCCATAATACAATTTTCGGAATATCATATTCTTACTATTGTGCATTTTTTTCGATTTCCAATGATGCAAAATTTATCACTTTTTTCTTTTTTTTTTTGGTTATTTTTTAATCACATTAATCATTTTCATTATGTTTCCTATCTTCGATTGCAACATCAAATGAAATTAAGAAAACATTTAACTGGTTTTCCTGGTTATCAAATGGCAATAATATATACAGTTCTCATATTCATTTCTCGCGGCGACAGACTTGTGAAAAAGGGTGACATTGTTATAAAAAATATCAGATCTGACGTCTGTGGTTATGTATGTAATCATAACGATGTAAGCAGCTTCAAGGACAAGCGAGAGAATCAGGAGGAAAAAATAAGAAATAAAAGTATAAGATATATTATAAAAGAAATATTCTACTAAAAGGATATGTGTGATGATATAAAGTAAAAACAAAAACGAGAATACCAGTTTTTTTTTTTTTTTTTTTTTTTTTTTTTTTTTTTTTTGACTGGAGGAAATAAGGTATCAAAAACTCGAAGTACTCATTATTTATAATTTGTGATAATTATCGCTTTACTCTACATAGACAATAGTTAAGATATATATCAATAGAAATATTTTACTAAAAAGATATGTGTAATGATATAAAGTAAAAACAAAAAAGAGATTACCAGTTTTTTTTTTCTTTTTTTTTTTGACTGGAGGAAATAAGGTATCAAGAATTCGAAGTATTCATTATTTATGATTTATTAAAATAAACGCTCTAGATACACAACAGTTGTTTTACAAAAACATGTTACTTGTTTTGATGTATTTTTGTTATAAATTATTTACAACTAAAATTTGTATTATTGCTCTACGTGTATACTCATTTATGTATACATAAATACACTGCGTAAGTTTTAATTAGTTGAAAAATAATGGACAAACTATTTGACGAGGCGTCTTCAAGATGTCTCAAAGAAGAAACCAGTTTGATCCATTCATTATTTTCATTTTCCTTGTGTATTTTTTTTTTTTTTTTGCACATGAGCATCACGTGTCCCTGTGAGTTATGCTCACACACACACACACACACACACACACACGCACACACACACACACACATATATATATGTGTATATATATATATATATATATATATATATATATATATATATATATATATATATATATATATATATATATATATGTATGTATGTATGTATATATATACATATATATATATATAGATATATATATATTATTATTATTATTATAATTAACTGCTAAGCTACAACCCTTGTTGGAAAAGCACAATGCTATAAGCCCAGGGGCTCCAACAGGGAAAATAGCCCAGTGAGGAAAGGAAAATAGGGAAAATAAAATATTTTAGGAAGAGTAACAGCATCAAAATAAATATCGCCTATATAAACTGTATAAAATTTAACAAAACCAGAGGAAGAGAAATTAAATAGAATAGTGTGCCCGAGTGTACCCTCAAGCAAGAGAACTTTAACCCAAGACAATGGAAGAACATGGTACAGAGGCTATGACATTACCCAAGACTAGAGAACAATAGTTTGATTTTGGGGTGTTCATCTCCTAGAAGAGCTGCTTACCATAGCTAAAGATTCTTTTCTACCCTTACCAAGAGGAAAGTGGCCACTGAACAAGGAACAAGTGCAGTAACCTCTTGGGTGAAGAAGAATTGTTAGGTAATTTCAGTGTTGTCAGGTGTATGAGGAAAGAGGAGAATATGTAAAGAATAGGCCAGACTATTCAGTGTATGCGTGGGCAAATGGAAAATGAATCGTAACTAGAGAGAAGGATTCAATGTAGTACTTTCTGATCAGTCAAAAGACGCCATAACTATCTAGTGATAGTATTTCAACGGGTGGCTGGTGCCTTGGCCAACCTACTTCTGTATATATATATATATATATATATATATATATATATATATATATATATATATATATATATGTATATATATATATATATATATATATATATATATATATATATATATATATATATGTGCTGTATATATATGTATGTGCACACATTAATCACACACACACACACATGTATAAAAGCTAACCAACCGAGTGGTCTGATCATTCTAATGTTTACCCTTATTTCTATCGGTCATAGGTTCGAATCCTTGACCGGGCAGAAACATCTATCATTAAGTGAATTTTCTTATACGATTCTCATGACAGCGAATTGGGTATTGAAGAACATACTGTTCTCTAGTCTTGGGTAGTGTCATAGCCTCTGTACCATGGTCTTCCACTGTCTTGGGTTAGAGTTCTCTTGCTGGAGGCTATACTCGGGCACACTATTCTATCTTATTTCTCTTCCTCTTGTTTTGTTAAAGTTTATATAGTTTATATAGGAGATATTTATTTTAATGTTGTTACTCCTAAAATATTTCATTTTTCCTTGTTTCCTTTCCTCACTGAGCTATTTTCCCTGTTGGAGTGCCTAGGCTTATAGCATCCTGCTTTTCCAACTAGGGTTATAGCTTAGCAAATAATAATAATAATAATAATAATAATAATAACACAATAAACCACATTGGAAAAGTCTACGGGAACCACACACCCAAAATGCAACTCAGGCAGCCTAGGCAGGTGAGACGAAGCAAGGCCGTCTCCCGAATTATAATCCAAACATACGGGTCTCATTTACTGCTATTTATTTATGAGGATACGTGATACAATAGCTGCAGTTGTATCACTTAGCATATCATTGCCCTCGTTGCACAGAAGCGCTGTGTCTAAAAGCGACACTAATTATGTTGGTCTCCAATAATAATGGTAATGCAGGAGAGAGACGGTTAGTCCCGCCCAAGCAGACGTAATGTACCGTTTTAAAGCTCTGACGAAATACCTTCATTCTTCAAACTTTATTTTTATTTTATTTATTTTTTTTTTTTTGAAAGTCTGACATAAGTCTCTCTTCATAGCTTGCATTTGACAGATCTATCTTAAGGTTGTTACTAATCCTAAGATGTTTTATATATATTCATTATTCGTTACTTCTCATATGGTTTATTTCCTTATATCCTTTCCTCACTGGGCTATTTTTCCCTGTTGGAGTTTCTGGGATTTTAACATGATGCTTTGCCAACTAGGATAGTAGCTTAACTTATAATAATAATAGTAATCATCAACATCATCATCATCATCATATCCTCCTACGCCTATTGACGCAAAGGGCCTCGGTTAGATTTCACCAATCATCTCTATCTTGAGCTTTTAATTCACTACTTCTTCATTCATCATCATCTACTTCACGCTTCATAGTCCTCACCCATGTAGGCCTGGGTTTTCCAACTCTTCTAGTGCCTTGTGGAGCCCAGTTAAAAGTTTGGTGAATTAGTCTCTCTTGGGAAGTTCGAAGGGAATGTCCAATTAATAATAATAATAATAATAATAATAATAATAATAATAATAATAATAATAATAATAATAATAATAATAAGGGGATAAACCCTGTTAAATATAGTATTGTTTTTTATTACTCGAAGAATGTTTACAAAATAAAAAATAAATAAATAATACATTATATAATGTCACACTATTATGTCTAATATCTCTTCCTCTTGTTTTGTTAAACTTTTTATAGTTTATATGAGAAATATCTATTTTAATGTTGTTGCTGTTCTTAGAATATTTTATTTTTCCCTGTTTCCTTTCCTCACTGGGCTATTTTCCCTGTTGGGGCCCCTGGGCTTGTAGCATCTTGCTTTTCCAACTAGGGTTGTAGCTTAACATTTAATGATAATAATAATAATAATAACAACAATAATAATAATAATAATAATATAAAACATGTCAGATCCATCGATAATTTAACAAGTGTTTCATACACGCTTGTACAATTAATGGTTTTTATTTTTTTTTATCACTCGCTCTTCCCTGTACTGTTAATAAACCAACCTGTATAAACCTGATAGCTCATGTTTAATTTTGTTCTTTGTTATTTTTATAACCGCCACGAACTGGTTCACTTGATAACAGTAAATTTCAATAACGACTATGAAATATTTTCAGTGAGAATTGTGGAAAATTTCAATAATAATTCTCAAATATTTATAATACAATCTAATAAACCGATCTATTAATAATTACCATTTAAATAATAATAATAATAATAATAATAATAATAATAATAATAATAATAATAATAATAATAATAATAATAATAATACACGAATTTCAATATCAACAATCAATAAATTTCAGTATCAGTTATCAATAAATTTCAATATCAAATATCAATGAAATTCAATATCAAATATCAATGAATTTCAATATCAAATATCAGTGAATTCCTACATCAACTATCAATAAATTTCAATATCAACTATCAAGGAATTTCAATATCAACTATCAAGGAATTTCAATATCAAATATCAGTGAATTTCTACATCAACTATCAATAAATTTCAATATTAAATATCATGAATTTCAACATCAAATATCAATGAATTTCAATATCAAATATCACTGAATTTCAATATCAAATATCAATGAATTTCAACATCAACTATCAATGAATTTCAATATCAAATATCAGTGAATTTCTACATCTACTATAAATAAATTTCGATATCAACTATCATTGAATTTCAATATCAAACATCAGTGAATTTCTACATCTACTATAAATAAATTTCGATATCAACTATCATTGAATTTCAATATCAAACATCAATGAATTTCAACATCAACTATCAATTAATTTCAACATCAACTATCAATAAATTTCAATATCAACATCAACTATCAATGAATTTCAATATAAAACATCAATAAATTTCAACATAAACTATCAATGAAATTTCAATATCAAATATCATGAATTTCAGCATCAACTATCAATGAACTTCCTAATAAACTATCAATAAGTATTCGTATCAATAAATTTCAACATCAAACATCGACTAATTTCCATATCAACTATGAAACCATTACAATAACAATATCGATTAATCTCTGATCTTTCATCTCCACAATAAGACACATTAGAAAAGTCTACGGGATTCACACACCCAAAATGCATATCTACGCGGATAGACATTAGACACAAACCGCACTCAGATATCGGAACAGAGCGGTGTGAAATGTACCTTGGGTTAACGAGGCGGAAACACAATGCCTCCCCATTATCCTCGATAACCCTGGCACTGCGTAGGATTCCAGGCGGACCATGCGCCCCACAAACCATTCGGATGACTGTCCTCCGAAGAAAGATCCTTCGCGGTCGACGATCCTATGCGAAGGACTATTCTTGAAAGAAGACGGTCTTATGCTAACGGTGATCCTGGATTGTCACGTTTGTCTGTCATCCTGCATTAAGATAGCTCTCTCTCTCTCTCTCTCTCTCTCTCTCTCTCTCTCTCTCTCTCTCTCTCAGGAAATTGAAAATAAAACTTCTCTAAACTTGAAATTTTATTGACGTCAGACACACAACATTGATTCTAAGGTATTTTGTATTTTTCACAGCTTACAATTTTTCACATTGTTTGGCAATTTAAAAAGTTACAGCTGTTGATTTTACGATACATTTTCAATATTGTAAGATTTCCGATTTCATTTGACTGTTATGTCAAGGTTTGACAAGAGTTTAAAGGCTACTCATGAATGGCAGCGGCAAGTGACAGTGACATTGCCCTAGCAGAACAATGCCCTAAAGACAGACCATATATACCTATGATAATCAGTGACCAAGCCCCCTCTCCGCCCAAGCTAGGACCAGGGAGTGCCAGGAAATGGCTACTGATGACTCAGCAGGTAAAACTATAGGCTCCCCCAAACCAATACCCTCCCCTTATCCTTAACTCACTAGGATGGTGAGGTTGCAGATACTAAAGGAACTAACGAGGTTGAGCAGGGCTCGAACCCCATGCAGAGACGTTACCAGTGGTCCACAACAACGAGGTTGAGCGGGACTCGAACCCCATGCAGAAATGTTACCAGTAGTCCACAACAACTAGGTTGAGTGGGACTCGAATCCCATGCAGAGACGTTACCAGTGGTCCACAACAACAAGGTTGAGCGGGACTCGAACCCCATGCAGAGACGTTACCAGTGGTCCACATCAACGAGGTTGAGCGGGAATCAAACCCCATGCAGAGACGTTACCAGTGGTCCACATCAACGAGGTTGAGCGGGAATCGAACCCCAGGCAGAGACGTTGCTAATAGGCCACAACAACGAAGTTGAGCGGGACTCGAACCCCATGCAGAGACATTACCAGTGGTCCACATCAACGAGATTGAGCGGGACTCGAACCCCATGCAGAGACGTTGCTATTAGGCCACAACAACGAGGTTGAGCAGGACTCAAAGCCCATGCAGAGACGTTTCCAGTGGTCCACAACAACAAGGTTAAGCTGGACTTGAACCCCAGGCTGAGAAGTTACCAGTGGTTCACAACAACTAGATTGAGCTGTACTCGAACCCCATGCAGAGATGTTACCAGTGGTTCACACCAACAAGGTTGAGTGGGACTCAAACCCCATACAGAGACGTTACCAGTGGTCCACAACAATGAGGTTGAGGAGGACTCGAACCCCAGGTAGAGACGTTGCTATTAGGCCACAACAACGAGGTTGAGCGGGAATCAAACCCCATGCAGAGACGTTACCAGTGATCCATGACAACGAGGTTGAGCAGGACTCGAACCCCATGCAGAGACGTCACCAGTGGTCCACAAAAACTAGGTTAAGCTGGACTCGAACCCCATGCAGAGACGTCACCAGTGGTCCACAACAACTAGGTTAAGCTGGACTCGAACCCCATGCAGAGACGTCACCAGTGGTCCACAACAACTAGGTTGAGTGGGACTTGAATCCCATGCAGAGACGTCACCAGTGGTCCACAACAACTAGGTTAAGCTGGACTCGAACCCCATGCAGAGACGTCACCAGTGGTCCACAACAACTAGGTTGAGCTGGACTTGAATCCCATGCAGAGACGTCACCAGTGGTCCACAACAACAAGGTTGAGCTGGAGTCGAACCCCATGCAGAGACGTCACCAGTGGTCCACAACAACTAGGTTGAGCTGGACTTGAATCCCATGCAGAGACGTCACCAGTGGTCCACAACAACAAGGTTGAGCTGGACTCGAACCCCATGCAGAGACGTCACCAGTGGTCCACAACAACAAGGTTGAGCTGGAGTCGAACCCCATGCAGAGACGTTACCAGTGATCCGTGACAACGAGGTTGAGCAGGACTCGAACCCCATGCAGAGACGTTACCAGTGGTCCACAACAACAAGGTTAAGCGGGACTTGAACCTTATGCAGAGACGTTATCAATAAGCCAAAACAACTAGGTTAAGCGGGACTCAAACCCCAGGCAGAGACGTTACCAGTGGTCCACAACAACTAGGATGAGCGGGACTCGAACCCCAGGTAGAGACGTTATCAATAAGCCACAACAACCCTTACGTGACGTATCATTACCTCGACAAATGTCCCGAGGTAAAATATCCTTCGCACTATTTTCAGCATAAGCTTAATCGCCCCTAAGATAACTTTTAAGAGTTTTCTCATTTTTTGGGGAATCCCTCAAGGATATCAGGACCCGAAGGAATAAGCTGGTAATTGCCGTGAAGGACTTTTCCCAGTCCTGCCTCGGGAAATTTTTAGAAGGGAAACGTCCTAATTATGCGCAGGAATCGTTGGCTCGTCTCTCAAGTTGCGAATTTCATGAAAATATATATATATATATATCGAAGCGGAGACCAGATGACTGAAGTCTAATTTCAATTTGTTGTATTAAAGTATTTGTCTTTTCTATTTTTTTCGATATATCAATTATTTTCCAAGGTTTATTTTTCTTTTGTATTGAAATATTTCTGTTTTCTTATATTTTTGTCGAAATATTTATTTTCCAAGTTTCAGTTTTATTTTGTATTAAGATATTTCCGTTTTCTTATATTCTTGTCGATATATCCATTATTTTCCAAGTCTTATTTTCAATTGTACTAAAATATTTCTGTTTTTTATATTTTTGTCGATTTATAACTTATTTTCACAGTTTTATTTTTATTTTCTATTAAAATATTTCCGTTTCTTCTATTTTTGTCGATATATCAATCCTTTTCCAAGTTTTAGTTTTCTTTTGTATTAAAATATTGTTGTTGTCTTATATTTTTGTCGACATATCAATTATTTTCCAAGTTTTATTTTTCTTTTGTAGTAAGATATTTCCGTTTTCTTCTATTTTTGTCGATATATCAATTATTTTCCAAGTTTTATTTTTCTTGTGTATTGAAATATTTCTGTTGTTTTATATTTTTGTCGATTTATAACTTATTTTCACAGTTTTATTTTTCTTTTGTATTAAAATATTTCCGTTTTCTTATATTTTTGTCGAAATATCAATTATTTTCCAAGTTTTATTTTCTTTTGTATCAAAATATTTCTGTTTTAGATTGTTGTCGATTTATTAATTATTTTCCAAGTTTTATTTTTATTTTGCATTAAAATATTTCTGTTGTCTTGTATTTTTGTCGATTTATCATTTATTTTCTAGGTTTTATTTTTCTTTTGTATTAATATATTTCTGTTTTATATTTTTGTCGATATATCAATTATTTTCCAAATTTTTTTTTCTTTTGTATCAAAATATTTCTGTTTTAGATTTTTGTCAATTTATTAATTATTTTCCAAGTTTCATTTTTCTATTGTATTAAAATATTTTTGTTTTCTTATATCTTTTGTCGATATATCAATTATTTTCCAAATTTTATTTTTCTTTCGTATAAAAATATTTCTATTTTACATTTTTGTCGATTTATCAATTATTTTCCAAGTTTTATTTTCTTTTGTGTTAAAATATTTCTGTTGTTTTAGATATTTGTCGATTTATCAATTAATTTCAAAGTTTTATTTTTCTTTTGTATTAAAATATTTCTGTTTTCTTATTTTTTTTGTCGATATATCAATTATTTTCCAAGTTTTATTTTTCTTTTGTATTAAGATATTTCCGTTTTCTTATATTCTTGTCGATATATCAATTACTTTCCAAGTTTTATTTTCAATTGTATCAAAATATTTTTGTTTTCTTATATTTTTGTCGATATATCATTTATTTTCCAAGTTTTATTTTTCTTTTGTATTAACATATTTCTGTTTTATTATATTTTTGTCAATATATCAATTATTTTCCACATTTTATTTTACTTTTGTATTGAAATATTTGTTTTCTTATATTTTTGTCGATTTATCAATTATTTTCCAAGTTTTATTTTCTTTCGTATTGAAAAATTTCTGTTGTCTCATAGTTTGTCTATATATCAATTATTTTCTAAGTTTTTTCTTTTGTATTGAAACATTTCTGTTGTCTTATATTTTTGTCGATATATAAATTATTTTCCAAGTTTTATTTTTCTTTTGTATTTAGATATTTCCGTTTTCTTCTATTTTTGTCGATATATCAATTATTTTCACAGTTTCATTTTCTTTTGTATTAAAATATTTTTTTTCTTATATTTTTGTCGATATATAACTTATTTGCACAGTTTTATTTTTCTTTTGTATTAAAATATTTCCATTTTCTTCTATTTTTGTCGATATATCAATTATTTTCCAAGTTTTATTTTTCTTTTGTATTGAAATATGTCTGTTGTCTTATATTTTGGTCGATATATACAATATATTTTAAGTTTTCTTTTTCTTTTGTATCCAAACATTTCTATCTTTTTTAAATCATTGTATTTTATGAAAATAATGAGCACACTAACATTCAGAATAACATGAAAGGAAATTCTACATTAATTTTTTTTAAAAATAATTATTTGGTCACATAGTTCACACTAATATTTTAACTTAGGTCTACACATAACCCTAAAATATGTGCAATCTAATGTCCATTATATAATATGAAACCAAATATTCGCGTCACATGAGTCTTTTTATAGTTTATTTATGACATATTTGTTTTTGATGTTGTTAATAGTTTATATGTGACATGTCTGTTTTGACGTTGTTACTTTTTTTTAGAATGATTTATTGTTAATTTGTTTCTCTTCATTTATTTATTTCCTTATTTCCTTTCCTCGCTGGGCTATTTTTCCCTGTTGGAGCCCCTGAGCTTATAGCATCTTGCTTTTCCAACTAGGGTTGTGGCTTGGATAGTAATAATAACAATAATAATAATAATAATAATAATAATAATAATAATAATAACTCAAATTAATATTTAACAAACTTGAGTATACACTTTATTTGGGTACTAGGATGGAGACAGTGCTTACTTTTATTATTATTATTATTATTATTATTATTATTATTATTATTATTATTATTATTATTATTATTAGCTAAGCTACAACTCTAGTTGGAAAAGTATACTACAAGCCCAAGGGCTCCAACAGGAAAATATCCCAGTGAGGAAATAAAATAAGGAAGCAGATAGAATAGTGGGCCTGAGTGTACCCTCAAGCATAAAAACTCTAACCCAGGACTGTGGAAAACCATGATATAGACCCCATGGCACTACACAAGACTAGAGAGTAAATGTTAATTTCAAGTTCATTGAGGATAACGATTGTCTACAAAGGGTTGGAAATACTAATAATGATTTAGGTATGGAATAAACCCAGCCACTGAGAAGGGGCAAGCCAGCCTCAACTTGGTGCCGATCCCAAGCCTGGGTAAATGGGGAGGGTTGGCGGCAGGAATGGAGAAAGCTGACCAACTCATCGACCCCACATAGAAGGGGGAAAAGATGTAGACAAAGAAGAAGATGTAGGTATGGAATAGATAATTAGATATAATTTTTTATTGAAAGCTAATAAGATATTTCCAGCGTCATAGTTCTTGCAGCGCCATAATTTGGAAACTGATCAATCATCGGCCACCTTTCTTCTGGGATAAATGCTTAGTGCAGGTCTTGCCAAATCTGAGAGCAATCTGACCTAGAGACAGCACTGATATCCCAACGGTGATACCAATCACACTACCGACGTCACTGATGAGTTGTGAGAAGCTGTACCCATCGTGCTCCTTAACTATCTCCTGGGTGTACAAGCTCAGGGATTTGTGAATGACAAACATATTTAATGCTGGAGTTAGTTTCGGCCTATAAGTTGTGAAACTTGGTTCGTTGGTGAATATAGGGATGTGGGATTTACCATTCCTGGGTGAAAACTCCACATTGATAAAGGATTTAGTCGTTGTGCGACAGTTAATCAGGCATTCTTCATCTATAGTCTTGGAACTGTACAACACTGGAAAATGAGTGTGGTTCACTGCTGGCCAGTGCAGGGCCCAGTTCAGTACATTATGGACATCAGAGAAATTATATGAGTTTTTTAATGTAACCATTCCTGTGCCAAACTTATTCCTGCCATAATGCTCATTAGTACACTTCTGCATACAATTTCCAAAAGTATTTCCACCACTGTTATCATAGTTGATATATTTAGATACTTTCTTGACATAAGCATGACCTTTAACATCATATACATTTCTTATAAAGGGTAGCTCATCAGGTGAATGAAGAGTTAGATAGAAGGAAATATTACGTCTTACAAATATCAAATACAGCTTTTGGTCACTTTCTGATGGAGTGTATGTGAAGCATTTATGCCCTGAAACATAGATAGGTTGCCAGTCTTCCTTTATGTCTTTTGAACAGTTGTGAAAATCTCCCTTAGTATACTTTCGTATAATGTCTGTGGCCTCCCACTGAGCTAAATTCCAGACATCGGTAAATAATTAGGAATTTTGGCTGGAAACTTTGACTAGTTTTTCCACAGTGGTGTTCAATTCAAATAAATCATAATCATCGGGTATTCTTTGCATCAAAGTTAGTTCTACCAAAGCAGAGGTATTTATAGGGGGCCATGGGCATACGGAGATTGAGAAAGCCGACTTGTTGCTGGAGGGCATGGATAACGGCACGATTATTATAGGGTGCCAGAATAAAAAAATGGACACTTGACCCAAACAAACATAAACAGTAATGCAAAGCACTAATAATCCGATGAATATTTTGAAAATCTTCAGAATGCCTGCTAGTGATTTGTGAATTATATATTGCCAATATTCACTGGTCAACATTCCAAGCAATGACAAACCAAAATATAGGCTAATTATACCTCCGAATTCTACAAAAGAATCAAAGAAAGATGGTTCCTCCTGAAAAACATTCAATTCGCAACTCCCTTCCACCAGATGTTCAGGGTCGATAGGCATGACAGTCTTGCTTTTGTAGTTCATGTAACACTGATTAAGTGTATTTAGATTTCTTATTTCGGCCATCATCTGATAAGGGACCTCAAACTTTATTTTAGGAAGTTTAAACGTGACATTCTGGCACATTGGAAGATCTGCAATGTTTAAAAAGGGAACAATACCTATGATATTTACAGCATCATCACTTCCTAAAAGACAATCTATGAATACATTCTGCATGCTGGATGTACGGCACCTGAAAGCTCGGCTGGCCAGTCTTGATGCAATGAAGTTTGTAATTTCAGTGTCATTTATCACATGTGAGTGGCCTCCGTAAGCGTGCGATGGATATACAGAGTAGTTATTACTATGGAGAGAGACAAATGTCTTCACCAATAGCTTTTTCATCTCAAAAACTGAAGTCATTATATGAAATATGGTACAAAATATTATCAACAGAAGGATGCAAAACCCTGAGAGCTGAACTATATGATGGTGGCATTTTTTAGAATGTGAGAGAGATCTAAATATTGCTTCATTGATACAATGTAAAGAATATGAGATAAAATCTATAACACTTTGACCAAAGGTCACTAATGAAATACCTAAAAATAGCCCGAGACTTCCTCCAATGTCAGACAGAAGATTGTGAAGCGGGTAGATCTCTACTTCAACAAGAAGTTTGTGTTTCCTGTGCATCTTAATTGTGTATAATGAGCCACTCTTATTTTCCCTTTTTATGCTCCTCCACTTTTCTTCAATGTAGCCACCTTTACATTGCTGAACACAATCAATAGTATCTTGGAACTGTATGTTTATTGTACAAGGTTTTTGAATTACATCTGTTGCTGAAGGTTCTACGGAAAAACATGTACCAAACTTCCTTGTAATTTTTACAAGACAATTTTCCACACAAATTTCCGGATGGTCTGATTTCTGCCAACGTAGTTGCTGTACAGTGTACGACGAAAATTCAAGCATTCTAGACGTTTCCTTCTTTGGTACAACAAGAGATCTTGTTATATAACCATTTGGCAAAGCTGGTACATACAGATCTACCCTAAACAGCTGAGTGCGAAGGTGTAATGCCATTCTCAATAGAGCCTCCCCATCTGAATGATCACTCAAGCCATATTCACTCACATTTATATCTGAAGGACGGGTGTTCACCTGCACATTGACTGTTTCAGAATTATGGTCTAGTAATGTTTTCAGAACAAAACAAGGTCCTCCTAGATACACTCTTCCCCACCTTGGAGAGATTCTAGTAGATTCCTGGTATATCTCCTGTATATCTCCAAACCTGAGACCTTTCAGAACTTGGCCCAGGCTCCATGCAGTTTCCTTCTCTATCTGTAGGAGAGATGTGTTTTCAGCTATTCCTGAGAGATAAAACAGGTCATTCTTAGCCTGTTGGAAGTGAGTAGTGTTCAAAGTAAGTCCAAATTTAAGCAGTCTTAGAGCATCAAGTGAAGGTCTTGGACAAAAGATGAGTGGAGGTGTCCTAGGCGTATTCTCGTTGTAGATCGAAAAGGTTGTGTCCCTCGTTGAATATGTTTGGTAGTTCATCGCCACTTGGTAGAAGAATACACTCCCTACAACCACAAGCAGGAGCAATTGGGCAAACTGGACTCTTTTTCTCACCATTTCCTGTCTCATTCCCGAGTAGGAGCAATCTCCTATCACGAGCGCTTTTCCAAGACTGATGATGTTCTGATGCCCAGTACTTGCTTTCAGCCACTCTTATAGCTAGCTGCTTGCTGCACTTGCCTAACAGACTACTGCTGCGCAATATGTTGTCCAAATCTAACTAGAGACGTTGCTCTGCGAATATGGTATTGTGTAAAATGTCACTTGTTCAGAGAGCTGTAATTACTGTTTGTCACCAGAACTTTCTTCAATATTGCTTGGTATAACATGTCACTAGCTCAGAGAGCTGTAATTGCTCTTTGTCACCACAACTTTCTTCAGAGACCCATAATCAAGGACTAACGAGACACATTAAGCACTGTGACACTTCTGCTGATGAGTTTGCACAGCCTGTCATTTTCAAATTCGTTGTCCTTCTCCAACATACCAATTCATCATTTGAGTATTATAGAATCCAACACATAGTGACAGTTCTTAACGAGCGTCTCATCAACGATACAATTTCTTTACTAGCATGAATTTCTTGAGAATAAATAGCAACGATGATTGATTGATAGAATGTTCATTCTAATCATTCATCATAGTTTGCTTAAAAGACATCGTTGATTGCTAGTCAATCATACATTTAGCATTAACGATGATATTCTATATCATGTGCCACCTGGTATTGATCAATTTCCTTAAAAGCCTCAATTACTCTGTAGTAGGTATGACAGTTAATGTATTCTTTCATCCACGGATGTAACTGCCATCGGCAATGAAAAGACTCAACTGATGAAATTGATGAACGATCCAGTATACTTAGACATAAACAGTGCTAAAAGTAACTCTTTTTGTAACCTCGAATATCGTTGACGTTGACACTTATCATTAATGAAAATAAGAATAACATGAATTTTTTATCAAACAGTAATTGCAGACAACAACAACAACAACAGTTTGTCGAAGTTTTTATTGTTTATATAAGAAATATTTATTTTAATTTTACTATTCTTAAAATATTTTATTTTTCCTTGTTTCCTTTCCTCACTGGGCTATTTTCCTTGTTGGAGCCCCTGGGCTTATAGCATCCTGTGTGTGTGTTTGTGTGTGTGTGTGTGTTGTAGAATTTCTATTATCTGGTAGTCTACACACACATACATATACATACACACACACACACACACACATATATATATATATATATATAAATAGAGAGAGAGAGAGAGAGAGAGAGAGAGAGAGAGAGAGAGAGAGAGAGAGAGAGAGAGAGAGAGAGAGAGAGAAACGTATTATCTAATACACACACAGATACAATACATGTTAGATAATATTTCTACATCGGCCTAAGCCTCCCTTACCCTGCAAACCAAATACAATTATATCCAGGAAAAAAATTACATCTTCCTCCTCTTAATAAAAGAAATAACAAAAGAATTAATATTTCCTCATCCCCCCTTCCTCCTCAGGGAAGATATTCATTCCGTTATTTTTCTATTGTTTCCCATTCGTCCCGAACCAACAATTACTTTCCATCTTTGCCTCTCCTTGAGAGTCTCGGTGACCCGCTCGGCAAACATGGCGGGGACTTCATGGAGGTTTATTAAAATCGGAGACCTAGAGTCATTTTGGCCAGCCCTAGGATTCTCCTCCAAGGGCCAGCCTCGTCCTACCCAGATAGCATGCCCCTCTTCCCCTCACCCCACCCCTCATATACCTTTTTGCCGTATTCCTAACCCTTTCCCAGACCATAAGTCCTTCATTTTAAGTTTTTTCCAAGTCGTGGTCTTTAAAGGGGAGATTTTCGTGTGTTAAAAGCTGGAATTTTAAAAGGAAATTGGAGTGTTATGTGCACTTGAGAGAGAGAGAGAGAGAGAGAGAGAGAGAGAGAGAGAGAGAGAGATCTTATGAATGATCCTGTGGGTCCTCTGTAGCCCGTCAGCTCTGCTGTATACTATCTCTCTCTCTCTCTCTCTCTCTCTCTCTCTCTCTCTCTCTCTCTCTCTCTCTCTCTCTCTCCAGTAGGTGCTATAAAATATCGGTCAAGTAACAGCTAGGTATATAATTTATGATTGGATTTTCGTTTAGTTCGTAATGAGAGAGAGAGAGAGAGAGAGAGAGAGAGAGAGAGAGAGAGAGAGAATATACCTACTGTCCTGACCATTGGAACGTTCAACTAAATCGACTCGAAACAAGATGTTATCACCGTTACACAATTTTATCACAATTTATATATTGTTACGGACATAAGTAAGAAATGATAAACCCAGTTAATACAGTTACATAAAAAATGCAAAATAAGGTTATTTCGTTATAAAAATGTAACGGCCATTGGACATCACACTACCGGACGGCCAGGATGTTTAGACATACAATTTTCAAGTTTCAAACTTTCAACTTCAGTTGCGTTTAAACCTGTGAAGTTGATATATAAAGTTATGATATATATGAAGTTATATATCATAATTTATAAAGGTATCGATCATCATGGAATCAACGAAATGAGTTAATTACCTACGTTTTTTCTGCTAATCTTACAGAGGCGTTGAATGGAGCAATGAGCTAATTGTGTGTGATGATTGTAATGGCGGTATACGATACGACTCATGGGTCCTTATGGACCTGTCCAATGGAGAATCCTCATTATTTCACGAGAAGGCGAACCTATAATACAGTAGTATTGCAAAGAGACATTCCCATGGCATATTTCCATCTTGACTATATCGTTTACAAAAATCCCGAATAAGTCTCGTAAAACTAAAATAGCTTCTTGCTACTTTGCCGCCAAAAATCAGGGCTTCTGTTTGAGCGGGAAAATACAGTACAGTAGTCTGTCTGGTAAGTGATAGTAATAAAGTTAAGTAAAAATGTATTATTAATTTTATTTCTGATTTTAACGAATCATGACTACTGTCGTGAAAAAAAAAAAAACAATTTTCGCGAGTCGAGTATAGACCTATGAGATGGCAGATACAGCTGTCTAAATGTAGTAGGCCGAATCAGATTTTCTGTCGTCTTTTCAAATGTCACATTTTACACGAAGTAGCCATTGATTATAGCAAAACTGAAGTATACCTAATTAAATTGGCCTTATACTAATGCGGTTTAGTTGTATATCAGCTTAACAAATAAAACTTTAGTTGAACATGCTTGTTAAATTACCACCATTGTCCTGTGGTTTAAATATGATGTTTTAGATACTTTAAAGGGTATTTCCTGGTCTTTTTACACACGCAAACCGCAGGACATACAAGATTTGACGTTTGAAAACAGCTTCCGAATGCCAAATGCCCGCGAAGGTCCCGTAAGGTTCCCCTGCAGCACGGTCTAGGACTCTAGGTAATAAAGTATCTCAACCTTGCCCTGAGTATAGGATTGAAGGCTACGTAAATGAGTTAATTGAATTCGATAACATATTTTAATGGTAATACTGACATTTTAGACACAACCTTTTAGTAAGCAAGGCTACGTTATTGTCAAAATACCATATCACATAAGAGGGGTTTATTATTATAGACTGGTTATATGTCTGGGTGGACAATTCAAACGTTGCAGTAAGTAGGATTATAGATTACCAGATGATGGCTTTTAGAATGTGATCTACCAATTTTGTATACATAAATATGCATTTATCCTAAACTAAGTGAAGTTTATAGGATAATAACAATGACCTACTGTAGTAACAATGACTTACTTCTCAGAATTACATGGATCGTTGGTTGCCGGTAGCCCGCCAAACTGTTTATTTAGTGATTTAAGACAACAGTTAGCTTAACATTTGCAAAAACCTGTAAATAACAGAAGGGTATGTCATCAGTGTAGTTGATTCACGCAAATTGGGGGGAGAGGCTATTTCATGAAATGAGAAGAGGATATTTCATGAAATGTGTTGGGTGGGGATCCTCCGTACTTTAAGATCGGTCTATCGATGCTTCATTTGAAACAGTGTCCATGACAATGCAAGCAACAGTAACATCTGTATAGTTGGTTTGTGGAGTGATCTGTTAATGAAAACAATAAATTGATGATTAAAATGTTTATTAATTATCATGGAAGGTGTATAGAAAATGTATGGTCTAGAATATCCTGACAGCGCAAGATACGGTGGACAATAGTCCAATACTAAAAATGTCAACTGTTATGGAGTGTATATGAGCTATGTTATGATGAAGTCTAGATAAATCTTAAATCATATATAGAATATTCTAATATACATAGGAAATTGATTGTTGAAATATCAAACTATATGATATATGAACTAAAAAATCTAAAACAGTCTTTCGTTCGTTTTAGAGCGCCTTGCTTATAGCAAGACACGTGGCTCTTGCACTAAGACAGCCCGTAATGTATCTTGTCTAGAAGATTAACATCTCATCTCATCTCATCATATTGGAATTAAAGTACCTCTCAACCATCCAAGGGTACTTCAAATTATTCACTAGCTCATTTTATTCTTTAACTAATTTATAACTGGTCACCGAAACCAACTCATGGAACCTTGTTCCTAAAGAAAGTTATTTAGTCTCCATATAGTCTTTATCATTGACAGTTGTGTGTGTGTTAGCTCTCCGCGTTTCTGCCTTCGTATTTATACCTCACTCTTCTAAGAACTGGAACTCTATTTTCACAGTGGCTTTCGAAACAGCAAGTTCCCCATCTACTTCAAGTGGGACTCAAAAGTACGGAGACCTTCCACACTATGTCATCGTCACTCTTGTGTTCCCCGTCACTCCAGAACTGTACAGAAAGGAAGATTGATGATAGTTTGCAGTGAAGGTAAGTTATGGAGTTCAGTTTACTGTTTGTTTACTGATGTTTTGAGTATGTATACATATGTAGGAATTAGGTATTTGTATGTGTATCGGTACAAAATATATTGTTTACTTATATATACTTTGTTTATCTAAGCTTAGGGTATATTTATTTATGGTTATATTTACTGCTGTTTATATATATATATATATATATATATATATATATATATATATATATATATATATATATATATATATATATAATGTTTGTGTGTGTATATGTACTGTATATGTACATATAAGCGGAAATATGTAGATATGCGCTCGATTAGCCTATTTTATTAGGCTGAAATAATTGTTAGAACGAAAAAAGGTTGATTGAAGAAGCGTCTATGATTTTGGTTATGGGTAACGTTCGGATTTAATGTAACGAGAAATTGTTGATTATGTTTAGTGGCCACTTTCCTCTTGGTATGGTGGGTAGAAGAGACTCTTTAGGTATGGTAAGCAGCTCTTCTAGGAGAAGTACTCTCCAAAATCAAACCATTGTTCTCTGGTCTTGGGTAGTGCCATAGCCTTGTGTACCATGGTCTTCCACTGTCTTGGGTTAAAGTTCTCTTGCTTGAGGGTACATTCGAGCACACCATTCTGTCTAATTTCTCTTCCTCTTGTTTTGTTAAAGTTTTTATAGTTTATATAGGAAATATTTATATTAATGTTATTACTGTTCTAGAAACATTTGGTTTCCTTGTTTCCTTTCATCACTCGGTTATTTTCCCTGTTAGGGCCCCTGGGCTTATAGCATCCTGCTTTTCCAACTAGGGTTGTAGCTTGGCAAGTAATAATAATTTGGGGTAGACGTGATTTGCATGAGTCATTTCTGTACCTGTAAAAGTGTCTTAGAAATGTGCCACGTTTTATCTCAATCGGGATTGCAGTTAAGTAGATGTATCACAAAGCTGTACGAGTCAGGGACACCCATACCGGGTTTGTTTGCTGTGAGCGTTCAGACGAAAATCTCCCACCACCACCAACCCACAAAGACATTATTATTATTATTATTATTATTTGTAATAGTATAGAACACCACGCTCTCCATTTACTCCAATATAATGTAATCCTGCAGTTCTCACCTTGCACAGTAATTAGGTGGTTATTTAAATTCTGGTTGAGCAATAATTAGCAAGATATGTTGAGGAGGGGGGAAGGGGTTATAAAAAGAAAATAGCTCGGTTTCCTCACTAAACGACTTGAAACTGACATGTCAACACAGTCAACCAAACAGGATTCGTGATGCCAGCGTACGTAAACAGAAGTCCGTGATGCCAGCGTACATTTAATATACTGTATAATCAAAATATGCTTAGTTAAAAATGGATTAATTACTCAAAGGTGTCCATAAAATATGCAATTTACAAATAGTGACACTTTTGACTAATCACTCAATTTTTTGTTAAGTATATTTTAAATATACAGTATATCAAATGTACGCTGGCATCACGAACTTCTGTTTATGTACGCTGGCATCACGAATTCTGTTTGGTTGACTATGTTGACATGTCAGTTCCAAGTCGTTTAGTGAGGAAACCGAGCTATTTTCTTTTTATAACCCCTTCCCCCTTCCTCAACATATCTTGCTAATTATTGCTTTCCCAGAATTTAAATAACCACCTAATAACTGTGCAAGTAGATGAAAACTGCAGGATTGCATTATTTTCGAGTAAATGGAGAGCGTGGTGTTGTAAACTATTACACACACACACACATGCACACACACACACACACACACACACATATATATATATATATATATATATATATATATATATATATATATATATAATGTATGTATATATATATGTATATATATATATATATATATATATATATATATATATATATATATATATATATATATATATATATAATATCATCATCATCATCATCATCATCGCCTCCTACGCCTATTGACGCAAAGGGCCTCAGTTAGATTTCGCAGTCGTTATCTTGAGATTTTAAATCGATTCTTCTCCATACATCATCTCCTACTTCACGCATCATGTAGGCCTATGTCTTCCAACTCTTCTAGTACCTTGTGGAGCCCAGTTGAAAGTTTGGTGAACTAATCTCACTTGGGCAGTGCGAAGAGCATCCCTCTGTGAGTGGAGATACCCTAACGTGGTGATAGTGTTTGCGTATCGCCATTATCAGCAAAGCGATACTAGAAAGGACCACCCATCTAGGTTGGTTTGCTATAAGCGATCAGACAAAATTCTCACTATTACCAATTCGCACTGGCCAGCATGGTGATGAAAACTGTCCAAACCCCAGACATGAATAACGACATGTCTGAGGTCTTTGTCTTAAAGTGGACTGGAAACGGATGCATTTGTTGTTGTTGTTGTGTGTGTGTGTGTGTGTGTGTGTGTAAACTAAACAGTTTGGCACTTATCTCTGCAGTCTTTAGTACCGTTACCCCCCCCCCCCCCCGCCGTATCACAACTCTTGGGTAATCTACCCTCATTTTATATGAATTAAAGTCTCATCTCTTCAATGACGTATCCACCACATCTGAAAACGTTCTTTTTATCAAATTCGTATGAGAGTAATTTGAATGAAACCATAACGTTTTCTTCTTAGAATGACGTGTTAACTTATTTAACGCATATAAGATTTTCATTGGAATTAGTAAGACGATCCATGTTTAACCTAACGAGGATAATGCAAAGTTTATGAAGGTTCCCCCCCCCTCTCTCTCTCTCTCTCTCTCTCTCTCTCTCTCTCTCTCTCTCTCTCTCTCTCTTAGTTTATTCCATTCAAAATGTGAAATTAACACAGGGGTAGCCTTGTACGTACCCGAAGACTTGAAAATTCAAAATCTCTCTCTCTCTCTCTCTCTCTCTCTCTCTCTCTCTCTCTCTCTCTCTCTCTCGTTTATTCCATGTAATGGTGAAATTAACACAGGGGAAACCTTGTACGTACCTGAAGACTAGAAAATTCAAAATCTCTCTCTCTCTCTCTCTCTCTCTCTCTCTCTCTCTCTCTCTCTCTCTCTCTCTCTCTATTTTCCCTGACAAACTTTAAAAGCGTTTCCTCTTATCTTTCATGCCCAGATTTAATTCCCAATGATAGTGGGACTCGAAGTGTTACTAAATTTAGAAGACGCAAAACTGATAACATTTTAGGAATGTCTGCTTATCCGATAACCTTGAAGAATATGTTATATGTCCCATGACTCGCTTGATTAGGTCTCTCTCTCTCTCTCTCTCTCTCTCTCTCTCTCTCTCTCTCTCTCTATCTCTCTCTCTCTCTAATGTAGATGTAAACAATATTACTGTTACTATGTACTGAAATATCGACACCAATGGGCGCAATAAATTGATTAAAACAAATCTCTCTCTCTCTCTCTCTCTCTCTCTCTCTCTCTCTCTCTTGTAGATGTAAACAATATCATTGTTACCATGTACTAAATCTCTCTCTCTCTCTCTCTCTCTCTCTCTCTTGCGGATACAGAGTTCTCTCGATTGTAAATAGCAATATTCTCAAACCTTTGTTTATGTCTTCCATCATTTTTTAAAACCATTTATTTTGTTTTTATTTTGATACTGTTATTTGTATAATCAATATTTATTCATATTTGTTATTGAGTTTATTTGCAATTAGTTTTTATTTGTTGTTATGAACGTATAGAATTTTATCTTTTGATATGTATTCTCATTCGCTTAAAAAGTTTGTGTATGAATAACAGTGTTAATAATACTGAGAGAGAGAGAGAGAGAGAGAGAGAGAGAGAGAGAGAGAGAGAGAGAGAGAGAGAGAGAGAGAGAGAGAGAGAGAGAGAAGGATTTTGGATGTCTGAAAGACTTTTTAGTCCATCCACAGAGACTTCATTTACCCTTTGGTAGAGCGATTTAGTTTAAGCATTTATAGAGTTCTAATGATCTTATCTAACTTATTCTTAGAGAGAGAGAGGAGAGAGAGAGAGAGAGAGAGAGAGAGAGAGAGAGAGAGAGAGAGAGAGAGAGAGAGAGCTCTTAATAATTTTTTATTTAATTAAGTCATTTTTACATAAGGGAATGTCTTATTGTACAAGATACATCAATATGATTCTCTTAATAAAAAGTTATATATATATATTAATTTTCTTCTTTCAACAGCTGTTCACGATTATTTATTTCTTCAGCGTCTCACTAGTCTTATTACTTTATTCATCTGAGCTTGAAATAGAATGATTTTATATAAATTTTCATCTTTAATGGTTCATTCAGTTCATGCAGACATTAGCTTACTTTCATTCCTTATATCATAATAACAATAAAAAGATGACAATAACAAAAATATATTCAGTAAAGAATTGATTAATGTTTTTTTTTTTTTTTTTTTTTTTGAGAAAAATCTCTTCGGGAAAGAGGATAATTACCACCTTCATCCTGGCAAGCTGCATGGGCTCTGCAAGATGATGAACAATTGATTTCTGGGTATAAAGGGAAAATGGAGTTTCATAAAATGGTTAAAAAGAGTTTCATGGTGAGATTTGTTAGGAAGTATGATCAGTTATTATTATTATTATTATTATTATTATTATTATTATTATTATTATTATTATTATTATTATTTTATTATTATTATTATTATTATTATTATTTTTATTATTTTTATTTTTATTATTTTTATTATTTTTATTTTTATGATTTTTATTTTTATTATTATTATTATTATTATTATTATTATTATTATTATTATTATTATTATTATTATTATAAGCTTCAACTCTAGTTGAAAAAGCAGGATGCTATAAGCCTATGGGCTCCAACAGGGGAAAATAGCCAAGAGAGGAAATGAAATACGGAAATAGAAGAGTAATGCAACAGAACTCTAACCCAAGACAATGGAAGACCATGGTACCGAGGCTATGGCACTACCCAAGACTAGAAAACAATGGTTTGATGTTAATGCCCTCCTAGAAGAGCTGCTTATCATAGCTAAGGAGTGCGGTAAAAGTATTAGCCGGGATATATAGATGTGGTTGCATAAAAAAAATGCTCCGAATGATGAGTGACGCAACATTTTTAAAGGGTTTGACGTGCATTGGATTTTTAGTTTAAGGTTAATCATCATCATCATCTCCTCCTACGCCTATTGACGCAAAGGGCCTTTGTTAGATTTCGCCAGCCGTCTCTGTCTTGAGCCTTTAATTCGATATTTCTCTATTCATCATCTCCTGCTTCACGTTTCATAGTCCTCAGCCATGTAGGCGTTGGTTAAAATGTATGAAATATCCCATGACCCAGGATTTAAATCAACCTTTCATTTTGGACCCGGATAAGATCGGAGGGCCGAGTGTAGAGTTAACAAGGTAATAGACCCTTAATCCTTTTACCCCCAGGCTATTTGGAACTTTCCAATCCTTAACCCCAGGCGTTTTTTTTTTTCAAACACATTTTGCAATATATATTTTTTAAATTGCTCTAACAGCCTTAATTTTCTTCATAGAGAGGTCAGGTTGGTCTCATTCTTTTGGAAAATGGCTGAAGTTTCCCATAAAGCTATCAAAAATATGCAAAAAGAAAAAAAAACAATGTAAATAGCAGTTTTTTTGCAAGGACGTACCAACCCTTAAGTGATTACATACCCCGATATTTCTTGCTGTTACTTATTGGTGACTATATTAAAAAACACAAGTATATACTGTAGTAAGATCATCAGTTTATCTTTACGTATTCACCAATGAAACTAAATAACGAGTGACATTGAACCAGAAAAAGCCTTCTATTTCGAAGATTGATTGATTGATTGATTTGAGGTTTTCTGGCATCCTGACATCTAAGGTCATTGATGCCGATCTATTTCGAAGAAAGACACACCTGATATGTTTTGAGATCATTATCTATCTATCTATCTTTAAAGGATGCGTTTCGGGTCCTGTACAGCAGAGGAACCCCACTCTCTACAGGACCTCCGCAGTCATTTTATCATGTTCGTTCTAGAGCATTCAACATTACACATCGCACATTGCTCTCTTACTGTTAAATCATAACTATTGAAGCACTCACGTAATAAGAAAGTCTTCAATTTCTTCTTGAAAGCCTTAATGTCTTCAATCATTCTGATGTCTCGTGGGAGCTTAATGTATAGTCTCGGGGCCGCATATTTAAAGGTTCTGGAGCCAAGAGTAGACTTATATCTAGATTCCAATAGTTTGAAAACATCTATAACTATTCTCGTGTCAACACGATTTGTTGGCTGCGCAATATGTAGCAATTCTCTTAGATATTTTGGACGACCTGTTCTGATAACTTGGTGGGTTATTGTACATATTTTAAATTCAATTCTCACTTTAATAGGCAGCCAGTGTAAATCTATTAGTATCGGAGTGATCCTTCCTCTATGTGGGACACCTTTTATCAGTCTTGCTCCTCTGTTTATTATGTTTTTTTAATTTCTTAAGTTGTACTTTTGGTAAATTGTAATAGATCGAGTGACAGTAGTCAATCCTGGCAATAACACAGTTTATCACAAGTTTGTGGGCCAAGTCTCGAGATTAGAGGAATATATTGTTAGTCGAATAGCATATCTATATCCCATAGATTGAAAACGTATAGAGTTTGTTACGAGTGTTCCGGATATCTGCAATCAGCTGGTAAACGTTCTGACGTCTATTTCTTCCAGATGATTCTTTATACGTTTGTTCAATGAAACGTTTCAGCCTCTGATATGTTGTTTTGAACGTCTCTTTAATTTCAAAAGATGTTTTGAACTTTTATAAATATTAAGAGCTGTGTTTTAAACTTCTGAATATTCAGAAATGTTTTATACGTTTCTGAATGTTTAGAGATATACTGTAAACATTTCTGAATGTTTAGAGATAGTTATTAAACATTTCTGAATGTTAAGAGACCTGTTTTGAAATTTTCTGAATGTTTAGAGATCGGGTTTAAACTTTTCTGAATGTTTAGAGATCTGTTTAAAAAAAAATCTGAATGTTTAGAGACCTGTTTTAAAAGTTTATGAATGTTCAGATCTCTGGTTTAAAATTTTCTAAATGTTTAGAGATCTGTTTAAAAAGTTTCTGAATGTTTATAGACTTGTTTTAAACGTTTCTGAATGTTTAGAGACCTATTTTAAACGTTTCTGAATGTTTATAGACTTGTTTAAAACGTTTCTGAATGTTTAGAGACCTGTTTTAAACTTTTCTGAATGTTTATAGACTTGTTTAAAACGTTTCTGAATGTTTAGAGACCTGTTTTAAACTTTTCTGAATGTTTATAGACTTGTTTAAAACGTTTCTGAATGTTTAGAGACCTGTTTTAAACTTTTCTGAATGTTTATAGACTTGTTTAAAACTTTTCTGAATGTTTATAGACCTGTTTAAAACGTTTCTGAATGTTTAGAGACCTGTTTTAAAAGTTTCTGAATGTTGAGAGACCTGTCTTTAACGTTTCTGAATGTATAGATAACTGTTTAAATCTTTTCTGAATGTAAGAGATCGGGTTTAAACGTTTATGAATAGTTATAAATCATTTTTAAAAGACCGGTTTTAAACTTTTATGAATGATTAGAAATTGTTTTAAACGTTTCTGAATTTCCCATTTTTTTTTCACTTCTATGAATTTCCCCCCTAAAATCTTTGAAACTTTCTGAACTTTCACATATTTTTTTTTTCAATCTTTTCTGAATTTTCATAGATTTTTTAAAAGTTTCTGGATTTTCATAGATTTTTTAAAAGTTTCTGGATTTTCATAGATTTTTTAAAAGTTTCTGGATTTTCATAGATTTTTTAAAAGTTTCTGGATTTTCATAGATTTTTAAAAGTTTCTGGATTTTCATAGATTTTTTAAAAGTTTCTGGATTTTCATAGATTTTTTAAAAGTTTCTGGATTTTCATAGATTTTTTAAAAGTTTCTGGATTTTCATAGATTTTTTAAAAGTTTCTGGATTTTCATAGATTTTTTAAAAGTTTCTGGATTTTCATAGATTTTTAAACATTTCTGGATATTCATAGATTTTTAAACATTTCTGGATTTTCATAGATTTTTAAACTTTTCTGGATATTCATAGATTTTTAAACATTTCTGGATTTTCATAGATTTTTTCTAACGTTTCTGGATTTTCATATTTTTTTAAACGTTTCTGGATTTTCATAGATTTTTTAAACGTTTCTGGATTTTCATAGATTTTTTAAACGTTTCTGGATTTTCATAGATTTTTTAAACGTTTCTGGATTTTCATAGAGTTTTTAAACGTTTCTGGATTTTCATAGATTTTTAAAAAATCGTAAATTTTTAAAGATCTGTTTCTGATTTGTTTGAGGAAATGTACAGTTGGACACAGGAATCCCTAGTACACTGCCCTCTGAGGAAAAGCACCCTATCACACTCTACCTGCGCGACAAGTTCCTGTGTGTTTAGCCCCACCCACGACTTCTGGCAACTCTCTTTACACTACCTGTTTGGTTACTCACCGCGAAGTAATGGTGTGAAAGGGTGCACTTCTTCGGAGCGAGGTGTATCAGGGACTCCTGTGGCCAACTGTACGTCTCGACATGCCGTTGTTCAAAGGTAAACTTAACTACTTCATAAGACATGTTTATTTTTATTTTTACGAGCAAAGTTAGCTAGAACACTATAGTCAATTCTTTTTAGTGAGGCAGATTTGCACCTACTCGCAGCGGTGCCCTTTTAGCTCGGAAAAGTTTCCTGATCGCTGATTGATTGGACGAGATAATTTTAACCAATCAGAGAGCAAGAAACTTTTCCGAGCTTAAAGGGCACCGCTGCGAATCGGTGCAAATGCGCCTCATCAAAAAAAATAAAAAAATTAGTAAAGTGTTTTGAAAGGATATTGTATTTACAGTGTTTTTTATTTTTATTTTTAGCTCAAAATGCAGATTTACATACAATTCTCTTATACACATTTTACATATCTTAGGGTTGTATGCATATTGTTACTCGGTTACCCTTAAT
>NC_090760.1:14657847-14660347 GCF_036898095.1 Palaemon carinicauda
TGTATTTATTTTCCTTTCCGGTGAGGGGGAGAGGGAAATAGTCATACTTTGGTAAGATGGGGTTGCATGTTTGTGTGTGTGCATATGTATCTAAATATTTAGCTGTATATTTTTGACGGGTCGCGTACACTTATATAAAAAATGTAAATGAGAAGTTACTGAAAATGGGGTAACTCACGGAATGACATGAGTTTTTATAGTTTGTATGTGACATATCTGTTTTTGACGTTGTTTAATAGTTTATCTATGACGTATCTATTTTGACAATGTTACTGTTTTTAGAATGATTCATTGTTAATTTGTTATCATTTATTTATTTCCCTATTTCCTTTCCTCACTGGGATATGTTTCCCTATTGGAGCCCTTGGGCTTATAGCATCTTGCTTTTCCAACTAGGGTTGTAGCTTGGATAATAATAATAATAATAATAATAATAATAATAATAATAATAATAGTGAATGATTGGATGAAGCTGTGATAATAAGATAAACAAAAATTGATCTGATAAAGTTAAGTAAATGGTCTGATAGTAAGAAGTCTTCACAAACTTCAAACTTAATCACTAAGAAGGAAAATGTTTTTTTTCCCCAAGAATTGTGAGATCGGTCTATCCTGAAGAATATCTTAAAAATTATTCCCGTCCACATTGTTTTGAGTTGTTCGCCTGTCTGGTCTTCAGCTGCTTGTTTTCCTCTAAGTTTGTTGGACAGGAACTTACGATCTATTAAATTTCCTATTCCTGATCTAGATATTAATCTCTGGCACCGGATTTTAATTAATTCATTATGCATGTTGCATAACATTTTCCATAATTCTGACCATCCTTTACATTCAGATCTTCCTGGACAATTCCATCCTGTTCGTAATCCTAGGTATGCAGTTAACTATAGTCATGCCTTCTTCATCATTAGGCTCAATATTACAAAGTATTCTAGAAGTTTTATTCCAGCTGTGACCTGGTTGTGGAATGATGTTCTTAATCAGACAGATGAATTGTTGGGGCTAAACCAGCAGATAATGTATTGTTGAGTAGACTTACAAAAGTCTCTTTTAATAGTTTGTATAAAGAATCTGTTTTGGTGTTGTTACTATTCTTAGAATATTTTTTGTTCATTGTTCATTACTTCTCTTGTAGTTTGTCTATTTCCTTGTTTCCTTTCCTCACTGGGTTATTTTTCAAATGTTTAGGCCCCTGGGCTTATCGCATTCTAATTTCCCAACTATGGGTGTAGCTTTGCTAACAATATATAATTATAACAATAACAATAATACTTGGTCTCTCCAGGTCTCTGGTATAGGTTATAGGGAATATTCATACCCTGGTGAGAGGGGGTACCTTAACAGGTACACTCGGAAACCACAATCTCCCACAAATTACCAAAAACTGCCGTGTTGTTGTTAGGAAAGGGGTAAGTGTTGGGAAGGGTTGAATCGGTGTGCATATCTAAATATATAGCCGCCATTTGACAGGTTACGTACATTATTATGCATATATGTTATGTGTATGTGTTTATTTACCTATTTATTTAAACCCCAAAAGTGATCTCACCCGTAAAATCTCTTCAAATACCAAAACAATAACAGTAATGTGAACTAAAATCTCGTTGCCAACCAGAATTGCCAAGTTTTTTAAATGAGAAAAGGCCAACTTTAAATCAACTACAGCTTTTAAAGGCTAATCCATTGGTAAAAAAAGGCCAAAAATATAGAATTTAAGGCCAAACCTTTTTTCATGATGTTGCTAAAGGCCAAGTAATTTCAAAAGGGCCAAATTTGAGGCTCTTGGTCTGAAAAAAGGGCAACCTGGCAACTCTATTGCCAACCAAGATACAAACATCTCGAGTGTGGTTGGCCAAGAGTAAAATGTGTATGAATGAATTTTCAAGCTACATTCAACGTTAATTACCTCTTGATTCTTTTCTAACTCGAAACACATGTCCGAGAGAGGATCAGAGACATTACACGTCTGGCAACATTGCACCTGAGAATTCTTAATTTCCTTTTTTATCTGGCAACATTTCACGAGAGGAAATACCCGCGTAACCGATGACATCTGGGAAGGCATTTTCTAGTTACAGTTAATGTAACATCAGTTTAAGGCGACGCTTAATCTTAATAAGAAGGAAAATGTGAGCATGAAAGAAGGTAAAAGAAGATAATAGGGAAAATTAACTCGATAATGACTCCCGTCATATGATAAACTGGGAAACTAACAAGGCGAGACGTAGACCCATGTGGCTTAAGGTTTGACAAAGTGGTTTGCGTTAAATAGAGACTAGAGTTGAAAATATAATAATAATAATAATAATAATAATAATAATAATAATAATAATAATAATAATAATCATCTTTATTTCAGCAAAAGCCATATACAGAGTTACAATAAAGGTACCAGTGATCTTACACTTTTGAGATCGGTAAAAAAAAAGAGGAGATATGCAATAATAACAGTGATATATTATAAACATCAATTAGCAGGTTGACCACAGAGTTCTAAGGT
>NC_090760.1:14665347-14670347 GCF_036898095.1 Palaemon carinicauda
GCTCAGAAAAGTTTCCTGCTATCTGATTGGTTAATATTATCTTGTCCAACAAATCAGCGATCAGGAAACTTTTTCGAGCTAAAAGGGCACCCCTGCGAGTACGTGCAAATCTGCCTCACTAAAAAAATTTGACTATAGTTGGACATCGGCGCTGAATGGGTTTCCCGATCCCAGCGACTTGCCATATGGTCCAGAATTTTTCCCCTGCCATTTTCTTCATTCATTTAACTAGAAATTCTGCCTCAATGCCAACGTTATCATTAAAATTTTTTTGTGCCTGCATTATTGCATTTCAATCTATTGTTCTTTACCATGAGTGGAAAATGTCTAAAGGCCAGCCATCTTGTTATTGGAAAAATAATGCATAACTTTGATTTATGATGATTTAAGTGATGATCATAGTATATAAAATCATGAATATTTTTAACAATACAACAACAACAACAACAACAACAACAAAAAATGCAGCCGTTTCTAGTCCACTGCAGGTCAAAGACCATGTCCGACGTTTGGCAATTTTCATCTCTACACTGCTCAGTGCGGATTGGTGATGGTGGGAGATTTTTGTCTGATCGCTAAGAGCAAACCAACCTAGTATGGGTTGCTCTGACTAGTACAGATTTGTTGATCATGGCGATAGAAAAACCCTTTCACCTCGTTAAGGTATCTAATACCCACTTCTTATAACGAAGAATTAATGGTTTTGTAGTTTGAGGAGGATTGCAACGTTCATATACAGATACAGTTGGATTCATTAATTCCGATACACTTCACAAGAGGTAAGGAAACGTGTGGGAGCTGTACATTGCAGCAGGTAACGCTGTTTAGCAAAAGAGATACTGTTGGTAACGCTGTTTAGCAAAAGAGATACTGTTGGTAACGCTGTTTAGCAAAAGAGAAACTGTTGGTAACGCTGTTTAGCAAAAGAGATACTGTTGGTAACGCTGTTTAGCAAAAGAGATACTGTTGGTAACGCTGTTTAGCAAAAGAGATACTGTTGGTGACGCTGTTTAGCAAAAGAGATACTGTTGGTAACGCTGTTTAGCAAAAGAGAAACTGTTAGTAACGCTGTTTAGCAAAAGAGAAACTGTTGGCAACGCTGCCTGTAAAACAAGGTCGCAGAGTTTTATAAACACGTGATCAGAAGCATTCTTATTAATTTTACAAAGTGCTGTAAAGAGAAAATATATTATTTGCTTAATAGAATTTTGTGAAATTAATTAAAATGCTTTTGATCACGTGTCTACAGGCTCAGCGGCTCCGTTTTACAGGCAGCGTTGCCAACAGTTTCTCTGTTGCTAAATAGCTCTCAGACGTTTCCTTAGCTCGTGTGAAGTGTGTTGGAATTAAATGAAGCCAACTGTACCATTCCAGAGGCACCCAGGAGTGCATGATTTTATTCGTTCGATATAAAACCCATAGGATGTAAAGGTCGTTAGTTCACTAAAATATTTCATATTCATTACTCCTCATATATAGTTTATTTATTTCCTTATTTTCTTTCCTCACTGGCTTATTTCCCTTTGTTGTAGACCTTGGGTTTAGAGCATCTTGCTTTTCCAACAAGGCTTGGCTAGGCAAAATTGAACTGACATTAGTATATGTACCAAAGATTGGAATTTAGATATATATATATATATATATATATATATATATATATATATATATATATATATATATATATATGTATGTGTATGTGTATGTATGTGTATGTATGTATATATATATATATATATATATATATATATATATATATATATATTTATATATTTATATATATATATATATATATATATATATATATATATATATATATATATATATTCAGATATATGTATATATATATATATATATATATATTTATATATATATATATATATATTTAGATATATATGTCTATATGTATATTATATATATATATAGTATATATATATAGTAAATATACTATATATATATATATTTAGATATATATTTATATATATATATATATATATATATATATATATATATATTTAGATATATATATATATATATATATATATATATATATATAGATATATATATATATATATATATATATATATATATATATATATATATATATATATATATATATATATATATATATATATATATATATGTCTATATATATGTCTATATATATATATATATATATATATATATATATGTATATATATATATGTATATATATTTAACTTATCAGCAAGTGGTCAATCAGGTATAGAGTGATGTCCTGTGATATAACTATCACATTTGCTACGCTCGTGATAGCTTTATGTCAGACGTGGCTTCAGCACGAAATTATGAAAATACAGGATTAATAAAGTACTCTATTAATCCTGTAGAAAATTCACCCTAATCTACCATACTGTACCTGGAGGTGAATAGCGTAGCGATTGTAACGCACCCTATCAGCCTTTGCCAAAGATGTCCCACACTCTGAAGTGGCAGACACACGCCATGTTGCGCCTCAATATGTTCATTCTGTTCTTCTTTGTTTCTGTTTCCTTACTGGGCTACTTTCCCCATTGGTGCTACCTTTAAGAGTTGGGCTGTTAGTGCATCTCATGTGGATAGTCAATTCTTTTTAGTGAGGCAGATTTGCACCGACTCGCAGGGGTGCCCTTTTAGCCCGGAAAAGTTTCCTGATCGCTGATTGGTTGGACAAGATAATTCCAACCAATCAGATAGCAGGAAAGTTTTCCGAGCTAAAAGGGCACCGCTGCGTGTCCGTGCAAATACGTCTCATTAACAAAATTTAGTATAGTAATGTAGGCATTACTAGATATTTAATGCATCCCTTTTAGTCCTTAGTTTGCACCTACTTGTGTAGCTTTCTACTTTAGCTATGATTTTGCTTCCCTTCTTCCCTCTTGCTGTATATTCCATCTCCCATTTTACCTCGTAATGCAACTGCAGTTGCATCTATAATCAATTCTTTTTAGCGAGGCAGATTTGCACCGACTCGCAGGGGTGGTGCCCCTTTTAGCTCGGAAAAGTTTCCTGATCGCTGATTGGTTGGACAAGATAATTCCAACCAATCAGATAGCAGGAAATTTTTCCGAGCTAAAAGGGCACCGCTGAGAGTCTGTGCAAATTCTCCTCATTAAAAAAAATTTTGTATAGATGATGAATAGTCAAATGCTGAGTTACAAGGTTCAAGTTCAATCAATCCAATCCAATCCAATCGTACTGGGAGCTAGTCACACACACACACACACACACAGATTACCGAGAGTTTTAGCTATTTGATGAGACCCATAAAAAATAATCGATGACTTTATTGATATTTATGACGTCATTGAAGTCTTCGCTATTAACATTTCGATGAAGTTTTGCGATTGTGATTGATATACTATGACGTTTGGAGAAGTTCAATTGTCTACATTGAACGACAAGATTCGACGACCTTTGCGACGGCCATTCGACAACAATCGACGTCGACATTTCTCGACATACAGACTGCGCTGATCGACTATATTCGACGAGATTTATTTCTTGATCACGAGACAGAAACGTACTTTTACGTTGGTCACTCAAACGTTAGACGGTTTAGTGAACATCTTAAACGTTTCACAGTGGAATTTGGTTAATTTAATCCAAGAATGTAAAACGTTCAATTCAATAAACCTTTCCGTTTTAGCAAAGTAACAATTACAGGAAAAAAAAAAAGTTCCGACTGTTTCCGCCCGGGATCGAACCGGGGACCTTGCGCGTGTGAAGCGCACGTGATAACCACTACACTACGGAAACACTTAAAGATGAAGTAGATATAAATGTTCTTAAACGGAATCTAAACCTAAACAGGTGCACTTCTTAAGTTTTCTGTTAATCCCAGAAAAATACAAGACTTTCAATACGTCAGTATAATTTATTTTATCGATTACTGATTTGTTCGGGGATGGTTTTATTTGTATTGGTGTGTAGAGGTGGTCTGCCCAATTGTTTTCTCTCTGTTGAAATATGAGTTAACTTGATGATTTTCACATATATAAACACATGTACTGTGCTTATATATATATATATATATATATATATATATATATATATATATATATATATATATAAAATGTGGGTATATGTGTATATGTATATATAAATAGTTTTATATATATATATATATATATATATATATATATATATATATATATATATATATATATATATATATATATATATATATAATGTATGTATATATATATATATATATATATATATATATATATATATATATATATATATATATATATATATATATATATATATATATATATATATATACATACACACACACACACACACACACACACACACACACATATATATATATATATATATATATATATATATATATATATATATATATATGAGTGAGGGAGAGATATGCTTACAAAGGACACCGCCTTTAACAAATGTCACAATCAAGCAACATTAAAAGCAAAATGTCAAGCAACACTTTACTGTGACCCTTTACTTCACCTAACCATGATATAACCAACTAGTAAAAAAGAGAAGATTAAAAGGAAAAGGAAGGTTAATAAAGAAAAGAATAAAAAAAAAATACTCGTGTGAGGTCTATCTCAGTAGATAAGAAGAAACAACCGAATTGGAGACATTTCTAACTAGTGATCTTGCCAGGGGGGGGGGGGGGGTTGTAAGAAGGGGGTGGTTCTTTGCGGGGGGGGGGGGGGGGTTCTTGGGATAGGGGAAGGTGGTGGGATTATAGGGAGGCAATGAGGTAGGGGGTAGGGAAGGGGAGTGCCACGAAGATAAGAGACCCTACACAAGACCTCAACAATGTGGCTCTCTCTCTCTCTCTCTCTCTCTCTCTCTCTCTCTCTCCCCCTTCCCCAAATGAACCCCCCTCCCCATCCTCGGTGTTCCTCCTCACTCCCTCCACGGTCTCCCTCCTCACTATGGCAGGGAGATTCGTCCATGTGGTTGTAATCTTTTCTTTTGTTTAATCTACAGGAAAATGC
>NC_090760.1:14682847-14687847 GCF_036898095.1 Palaemon carinicauda
ACCGGTGGGATGTGGCCAGCGGATGCATTCCCAGCTGAGGAGTCAACTAGAAATTGTAGGATTTGTAGGATGCTATTCCCTGGGATTCCCCCGGGGTGAGCAGGATGAAGCCCTGGGAGACGAAGAGTGAAGTTTGCTTCGTTTTCGTTTTCGTGTCGCCAGAGAGAGAGAGAGAGAGAGAGAGAGAGAGAGAGAGAGAGAGAGAGAGAGAGAGAGAGAGAGACGAAACTAGATTCGAATATGACCGAATCATTAACGGACCAGCGATTGGAAGCATGAACAACTGCCTCCTGAGAGAGAGAGAGAGAGAGAGAGAGAGAGAGAGAGAGAGAGAGAGAGAGAGAGAGAGAGAGAATGAATGTATGTATGTATGTATGTATATGCATGCAAATCAATAGTATCGTGCTTAGATAGCAATATATTTTTATCTTATTTTGTATATATGTATGTTCATTATATACGAATATATATGTATATATATATATATATATATATATATATATATATATATATATGCATGTATGTATATGTATATGTATATATATGCATGTATGTATATGTATATGTATATATATGCATGTATGTATATGTATATGTATATATATGCATGTATATATATGTATGTATATATATGCATGTATATATATGTATGTATATATGTATATATATATGTATATCTATATATATATATATATATATATATATATATATATATATATATATATATATATATATATATATATATATATATATATACATATAAAAATCCCCGCCCATTAGATATGATAATAATTCTAAATAAACAAGAGGCGATGAAAAAGAAAAAAAAAATGAAAAGGAACTGAAACGTCCGCTGTGAATACCTCTCTCTCTCCAAATCCTCCTCCCAATTCTGAATTGTCGTAGACTTGCATTTCACCATAAGGGTTTCAAGTAACTTGTTTAGCATTCACGCATATGCAAATGAAGGCTTACGGAAATGGGTGGAAATATAGAAGCTTCTACTACGAAATTTTGGGATATGAGAGAGAGAGAGAGAGAGAGAGAGAGAGAGAGAGAGAGAGAGAGAGAGAGATCTTAGTGTTTGTGTGAGTGTAAGGAGAAATCAGGGGAAACAGTAAAAAAAAAAGAATTTGGGATGTGTGTGAGAGAGTGTGAGAGAGAGAGAGAGAGAGAGAGAGAGAGAGAGAGAGAGAGAGAGAGAGAGAGAGAGAGATGTCCAGTAGCATTTTGTTGCTTAAGGTTAAAGCATGGAGAAAAATAGTTGATTTTTCTGATTGATTCGTAACTCTGTTTTTGTTTTTATTTATTAAATTGGAAATTAGTTTGAGCAAGGCGGGTTACTGTAATGATAATAGTAGTGATGATTATGATAAAGTATTTAAAGGTTTAAAGGTCGCTCATGAATGGCAGAGGCAAGGGACAGTGACATTGCCTCAGCAAGCAGAACAATGCCCTAGAGACTGACCACATATTATATGATCAGCGCCCAAGCTGGACCAGGGAGGGCCAGACAATGGCTGCTGATATCTCAACAGATAGACCTATAGGATCCCCCAAACCCCCCAACCTTAGGTCACAAGGATGGTAAGGTTGTAGACACTAAGGGCACTAACGAGTCTGAGAGGGACTCGAACCCCCGTCTGGCAAACACCGGGCAGAGTTGTTACCAATCAGGCCACAACAACAGTCAATTTAGTGATTGGTAACTATGACCTTACACATTTCAGTAATGATATACATTTTAAATTATACTTTCCATAGATAAACCAATGTTGTAGCCAATTAGATAATGAGTATATCCATCTTTATCTCACGTTGAGTTTGTTAGCTGCCACTAACTCTAGCCAACTAGATAATGAGTATATCCATCTTTATCTCACTTTGAGTTTGTTAGCTGCCACTGAGAGTAGCCAACTAGATAATGAGTATATCCATCCTTATCTCTACTTGGAATTGAGTTTGTTAGCTGCCACCGATTTTAGCCAACTAGATAATTAGTATATCCATCTTTATCTCACGTAGAGTTTGTTAGCTGCCACTGACAGTAGCCGACTAGATAATGAGTATATCCATCTTTATCTCTACTTTGAGTTGAGTTTGTTAGCTGCCACCGACTCTAGCCAATTAGATAATGAGTATATCCATCTTTATCTCTACTTTGAGTTGAGTTTGTTAGCTGCCACCGATTCTAGCCAACTAGATAATGAGTATATCTATCTTTATCTCACGTTGAGTTTGTTAGCTGCCACTATCTCTAGCCATCTAGATAATGAGTATATCCATCTTTATCTCACGTTGAGTTTGTTAGCTGCCACTGACAGTAGCCAACTAGATAATGAGTATATCCATCTTTATCTCTACTTTGAGTCGTTTATTAGCTGCCACTGACCGTAGCCAACTAGATAATGAGTATATCCATCCTTATCTCTACTTGGAGTTGAGTTTGTTAGCTGCCACCGATTTTAGCCAACTAGATAATTAGTATATCCATCTTTATCTCACGTTGAGTTTGTTAGCTGCCACTGACAGTAGCCGACTAGATAATGAGTATATCCATCTTTATCTCTACTTTGAGTTGAGTTTGTTAGCTGCCACCGATTCTAGCCAACTAGATAATGAGTATATCTATCTTTATCTCACGTTGAGTTTGTTAGCTGCCACTATCTCTAGCCATCTAGATAATGAGTATATCCATCTTTATCTCACGTTGAGTTTGTTAGCTGCCACTGACAGTAGCCAACTAGATAATGAGTATACCCATCATTATCTTTACTTTGAGTTGAGTTTGTTAGCTGCCACTGACTCTAGCCAATTAGATAATGAGTATATCCATCTTTATCTCTACTTTGAGTTGAGTTTGTTAGCTGCCACCGATTCTAGCCAACTAGATAATTAGTATATCTATCTTTATCTCACGTTGAGTTTAGATTGTTAGCTGCCACTGACAAGTAGCCATCTAGATAATGAATATATCCATCTTTATCTCTACTTTGAGTCGAGTTTATTAGCTGCCACTGACAGTAGCCAACTAGATAATGAGTATATCCATCTTTATCTCTACTTTGAGTTGAGTTTGTTAGCTGCCACTGACTCAAGCCAACTAGATAATGAGTATATCCATCTTTATCTCTACTTTGAGTTGAGTTTGTTAGCTGCCACTGACTAGCCAACCAGATAATGAGTATATCCATCTTTATCTCTACTTTGAGTTGAGTTTTTTAGCTACCACTGACTCTTGAGAACTAGATAATGAGTATATCCATCTTTATCTCTACTTTGAGTTTAGTTAGCTGCCACCGACTGTAGCCAACTAGATAATGAGTATATCCATCTTTATCTCTACTTTGAGTTGAGTTTGTTAGCTGCCACTGACTCTAGCCAACTAGATAATGAGTATATCCATCTTTATCTCTACTTTGAGTTGAGTTTGGTAGCTGCCACTGACTAGCCAACTAGATAATGAGTATATCCATCTTTATCTCTACTTTGAGTTGAGATTGTTAGCTGCCACTGACTCTAGCCAACTAGATAATGAGTATATCCATCTTTATCTCTACTTTGAGTTGAGTTTGTTAACTGCCACTGACTGGCCAACTAGATAATGAGTGTATCCATCTTTATCTCTACTTTAAGTTGAGTTTGTTAGCTGCCACCGACTCTAGCCAACTAGATAATGAATATATCCATCTTTATCTCAACTTTAAGTTCAGTTTGTTAGCTGCCACTGACTAGCCAACTATATAATGAGTGTATCCATCTTTATCTCTACTTTAAGTTGAGTTTGTTAGCTGCCACCGACTCTAGCCAACTAGATAATGAATATATCCATCTTTATCTCAACTTTAAGTTCAGTTTGTTAGCTGCCACTGACTAGCCAACTATATAATGAGTGTATCCATCTTTATCTCTACTTTAAGTTGAGTTTGTTAGCTGCCACCGACTCTAGCCAACTAGATAATGAGTATATCCATCTTTATCTCTACTTTAAGTTGATTTTGTTAGTTGTCATTGACTGTAGTCAACTAGATAATTAGTATATCCATCCCTATCTCTACTTTAAGTTGAGTTTGTTAGCTGCCACTGACTCTAGCCAACTAGATAATGAGTATATCCATCTTTATCTCTACTTTACGTTGAGTTTATTAGCTGCCACTGACAGTAGCCAACTAGATAATGAGTATATCCATCTCCCTCTCTCTCTCTATGGATGTATGTATGTATGTATGTATGTATGATGTATGTATGTTAATTACTGTATCCCTTTCCGAGTGGGGATTCCTTAACGTGGTGAAATGGTCTGTGTATCGCCATGATCATTAAAGCTGTACTAATCAGGGTCACCCATACTAGGTTGGTTTGCTGTGATCGATCAGACTAAAGTCTCTCATCATATCCAATCTGCAATGGTCAGCTTGTGATTAAATGGACAATTTCCAGACATGAATAAGGACATGTCTGAGGTCTTTGTCCTGCAGTAAACTGGAAACAGCTGTTGTTGTTGTTGTTGTATATATACTGTATAACATGCATTCTATATATATATGATTATATATCATATATAGATATATATATGTTTATGTATATTATATATATATATATATATATATATATATATATTTATAATATATATATTTTATATAGATATATATATGTATGTATATATATACAGTCAGCGCGGGTCGGTCTGTCCGGGCAGCATCCGCCGTGCATTAATTTTGGTCCCCCCCCCATATCTACACTAATACACAATATAAATCAATAAAAATTTAATTGAACACTCACCAATATCCCTGCTACTTGTCTATAGGGTAGCCTTTCCTCTTCTTGACCTCCAAAAGTCGTTGAGGAACACTATCGGCGAGGTTTTGTAGTATTTCGGCAGGTATTTCCGCCCACACCTTATGGAGCGCCGCCTCGAGAAGGGTCACGTTTGTCGTCACTTCTTTACGAAGGCGGGCTTTAACTATCGCCCAAAGGTTCTCAATGGGCGAAATATC
>NC_090760.1:14695347-14700261 GCF_036898095.1 Palaemon carinicauda
CCATTACTGTAAATAACCATTATTGCAAATAGCCATTACTGTAGATAACCATTATTGAAAATAGCTATTATAGAAAATAACCATTTTTGAAAATAGCCATTACTGCAAATAACCATTATTGAAAATAGCCATTACTGCAAATAACCATTGTTGAAAATAGCCATTACTTCAAATAACCATTGTTGAAAATAGCCATTACTTCAAATAACCATTATTGAAAATAGCCATTACCGCAAATAACCATTGTTGAAAATAGCCATTACTTCAAATAACCATTGTTGAAAATAGCCATTACTTCAAATAACCATTATTGAAAGTAGCCATTATTGAAAGTATATGTGTATATATATATATATATATATATATATATATATATATATATATATATATATATATACATACATATATATATATATATATATACATACAGTATATATATATATATATATATATATATATATATATATATATGTATATATATATATATATATATATATATATATATATATATATATATATATATATATATATATATATATATATAATGTATGAATGTGTGTAATATGTATGTATGTATATATATATATATATATATATATATATATATATATATATATATATATATATATATATATATATATATATATATATATATATATATATATGTATATGTATATGTATATGTATATGAATGGAAGAATGTGGCAGTGAATTTTATTGCTTCATCTATGAAACCACCCTTATAACAAAAGGAACTTTTTAATATTTAAAACAAAATTATACAAAACTGTTCAACATATATTATTTATTATAATTATTATTATTATTATTATTATTATTATTATTATTATTATTTTTATATATTTCACTCTTGATCTTAAGCTAGCTTTACCTTAAGAAGCTTTGACGCTCCAATTGAATAAATAGAAAAGAACAATTTATATATTCTCTCTCTCATGAGCTTTCATCATCTTAATCCCAACCTGTAACATCCAACAGAGTCATTTTATAATCCGTTTCGTGTCGTTTCACGAAGAAAAAGTAAAGGTTTCGTAATGAAGTAATTGCCGAGAGCAATTTCATGCAATCTGTCGGTTAACAAACAGCATCTTTTATTATCTTTAAGCAGTCTTTAGCTTGCAAGATCCCTTTCCCACGCTGCTGGGAGCAGCAGAGTTGCCAGGTTTTATAAATTAGAAAATGCCAACTTCTAATCAACAGCGGGTTTAAAAGGCCAACCCATTAGAAGAAAAAGGCCAAATATATAGTGTTTAAGGCATACCTTTTTTTATATGAAAAGCCAACCAATTTTAAAAAGGCTAAATTAGGGTTTTTATTTGCCTGAAAAAGGCCAAACTGGCAACTCCAGTCTAGTGGAAGCTCTTAAGCGCATGCGCTCTCTGACCAGGCCGGACTGTCCCACTTGAAGAATTGACCTTAATGAAAATGTTGCATTAAGTTATTAGTGTAAAATTGTCTTATATTCACTCATGTTCTTTTGAGTGACTTTATCAGTTGCGAGAGGGTTTTTTATGAGTTGCATTTTCTTTGTTGAATGCCTCAAGGAGATGGGAAATAATAATGACATTTAGTGTTCTCTATATTTATGTAATTTGAATTATTTTATATTCGATTTCTTTAGCTTAGTGTGATTTCGGATATGTCAAGATTTATTTGTATACAAACAAGTTTTGTCTGTAGATGTGTAAATAAAAAGTAGTGATGCCAGAATAATTAAAATTTGTACTATGAATATTGTAGGCTTACTCATTAATAATCGTTGGAGGTTATAGTTAAGAGAGACTATTTGAAACCTACAAACCTGCAACAATGCAGGCCACATCAATCTTAAAAAAAAAAAAAAAAAAAAAAAAAAAAATAATCCTTCATCCAGATGTTGGCAAAATCCACAGATAACTTTTTGTGTTGTCTGGCCAACAAACAGACCAATAAAACTGTCAGAACATAAAACTACCCTTGTCCAATTCCTGCTCCAATCCTTACTCCAAATCCCACTCAAATTCTTCTTCCGATTCCTATTCCATCTCCTACTGCGAGTCCTACTCCAATTTCTATTGTGATTCTTACTCCAATTCCTACTCCAATTCCTACTGAGATTCCTACTCCAATTTCTACTGTGATTCCTACTCCCATTCCTACTCAAATTCTTACTTCAATTCCTACTCCAATTCCTACTTCCAATTCCTGCTTCCAATTCCTACTCCAATTCCTGCCTCCAATTCCTGTTTCCAATTCATGCTTCCAATTCCTGCTTCCAATTCGTACTTCCAATTCGTACTTCCAATTTCTGCTTCCAATTCATACTCCAATTCCTACTTACAATTCCTACTCCAATTCGTACGTCCAATTACTACTCCAATTCTTACTTCCAATTCCTACTTCTTCAAATTCCCACTCCACTCCTGAGGAGAGATACGGAATTGACCTTAAGTTGATGTACTGTACTCAAAGGATCATGAAGCTGAACTCTAGAAAAAGCTGTAGTAGCCCAATGGAAACATCCTTACCTGGCAATCTGGTGGACTGGCGTTCGAGACCCGTCAAGCTCGAGAGAGTGGGAGTCTACTGGACCGGATTTAGTCACGCTCAAGACCGATAGCTTTTTGCAGTGTGTGTAACCACTCCCTCCCTGTGAGTTAAGGATGGGGATTTTCGTGAGCCTTTAGGTTTACCTGCTAAGTCATCAGCATCCGTTGTCTGGCACTTCCTGGTCCTAGCTTGGGTGGAAATGGGGCTTGGGTCCTGATCATATGATTATATGATCAGTTTAGGGCAGGGTTGCCAGGTTGGCCTTTTTCGGGCGAAAAAAAAACCCCTCCAAATTTGGCCTTTTTTTCGTGCTAGATACCTAAATTTGGCCTTTTTGAAATTGGTTAGCCTTAAATGCTATATTTTCAGCCTTTTTCTACTATTAGATTGGCCTTTTAAAGCTGCAGTTCATCAGACGTTGGCCTTTTCTCAATTTGAAAACCTGGAAACCCTTGTTTAGGGTTTTGTCACTGTCCCTTGCCTTTGCCATTAGATAAGATAGACCTTGAAAAACCAGACTTAGGAAAAATTGCTTTTAATAAGTTTATAAGAATACTTTTATGAAATACTATACTGCATTATCATAACAATAGTGAAATACTAACTTTGAGGAAGAGTTTGTAAAAAATATTTTAAAAAGCAGGACTGAATTTTATTTTATTTTTATTTTATTTTTTTGTTTTATTTTTTTTTTAAAGACGAGGATGTATACAATGAATACACAAGTGCTTTGGCATTACTCAACAAAGGGATTCTGTATATATTTAAAACCAAGCGAGGTTGTTCATCACACTCTTAATCATTTTATTCATACGTAAATATAGAATATACATTAAGATTTAATGACCGGGATAATTGTCTGAAAAGTTGACAAAGGGATGTTGTATTAAAATAAATAAATTAAGAAGAAAATCTCAGTCGTGAAAAATCCTTTTCATTTGATGTGAGAAACAGGAACATATTTGACAGCTGGGTGCATTTATCATTTTAAGGGATGTATGGTACTTGTTGAACTGGTATTACGGTAGGAAGAACAAAAGTGGGGCATCCAGAAGAGCGCAGACCTCCGCCACGGCAGCTTATTTCTCGACCTTTTGCTTGACCTTGACCTTTTGCTTGACCTTGACCTTTTGCTTGACCTTGACCTTGACCCTGACCCTTACCTTGACCTTGACCTTGACCTTGACCTTGACCTTGACCTTGACCTTGACCTTAACATGTATTAACTAGTGTGGATTTTCATACACTCAAATATGAAACAAGTTTGAAGTCTGTGACAACGATGTCCAAACTTAATGCCGATTACGTGAATTGGACGTTTTGCTTGACTGTGACCTTTAACTTTGACCTTGACCTTCCAAAATTTAATCGTTTCCAGGGTTTTATATTACAGTTAATCCCTGCAAGTTTCATTACGCTACGATTACAATTGTGGTCAGAAAGCTGTTCACAAGCAAACACACACGCACAAACAAACACACTAACAAGGGCGAAACATAACCTCCTTCCAACTTCTATAGGACCTGTCAAAATTGATATGGACAAGCACGTACAAACGTACAAACGAAGATTCTACCTTTCCCACACTCAACCTTTCCTACCTACAACCCCATTCACCAGGGTATAACTATTCCCTTTCCCCCTATTCGAGGGACGAGGGAGACAAAGTAGTTAAACGTCTCGCAATGCTGGATATATATATGTATATATATATATATAAATATATATATATATATATATATATATATATATATATATATATATATATATATACATATACATATACATATACATATATACACACACACACACACACATATATATATATATATATATATATATATATATATATATATATATATATATATATATATATATATATATATATATATATATATATATAGCCAGACATTTACTCTTTAACATATAGGGGAGATTATTATTATTATTATTATTATTATTATGATTATTATTTAATTTATCAACCCTTATTACCGAGAAATGGTAAAAGGGCAGAAATTTATTTACATAAGTAAAAAAATCCACATACACAGAGAGAGAGGAGAGAGAGAGAGAGAGAGAGAGAGAGAGAGAGAGAGAGAGAGAGAGAGAGAGAGAGAGAGAGAGAGAGAGAGTAATTGCTCGGCAGGACAGAACTCTCCCACGCTGTGATGGGTGGAATAGAAAACTTCACACTCTGATATTTATCCATTTATTTTATATTTATGTTGTGGGGGATGAATTGACCGTGTTCAGAGGGGAGGTAACTGAACATTCCCCATATATTGGGGAGACTGTGTCGTTTGCAGCTATTGAAACACTAAGGGGAATTATGTGAAGTATCGATGGAAGAAGTAATCGGTA
>NC_090760.1:14700761-14703261 GCF_036898095.1 Palaemon carinicauda
AAGTTATGCATTGAAACTTATGATACTACTACTACTACTACTACTACTACTAGTATTATTATTATTATTATTATTATTATTATTATTATTAGCTAAGCTATAACCCTAGTTCGAAAAGCAGGATGCATAAGCCAAGTGCTCCAACATGGAAAAATCGCTGTGAGGAAATAAAATAAGGAAATTAATAGACTCCAATAGAAATAATGAATAATTAAAATAAGATGTTCTAAGAACAGTAACAAAATTAAAATAGATATGTCATATATAAACTATAAAAACTTGAAAGAAAAACTAGAGGAAGAGAAATAAGAGAGAAAGTTTACCCGAGTTAATCGAAAAGTGGTTGTTACTGGTATGTAGCCTTTAAAGGTTTAAAGGTCGCTCATGAATGACGGAAGCAAGGGACACGACATTGCTGTTGCAGGACAATGCCCTAAAGATGGACAATATATACATTTGATCTGCTCCCAAGGCCCCCCCTCTCTACCCAAGCTAGGATCAGGGAGGGCTAGACAATGGCTGCTTATGACTCAGCCCGTAGACCTGTAGGCTTAGCCAACTTCCCCCCAACATCACTAGCTCGCAAGGTTGGTGAGGTTGCAGACACTACAAGAAACTACCGAGCTTGGACACGTTTCGAACCCCAGTTCAACAGATCGCCAGGCAGGGCCATTTCCAATTATTTAACACAGTCCTTAAACTCAAAGGAACGAGAATCCAATATTGATATTATATGATATTGTCTAATCGTATAAGTAAGATCATGTTGTTGTTGTTGTTTTCAATTGTACACGCTATGCCTCATTATAATGTATTGTTGCACGGTTGCAATGTTCTCTGCTTATTTTGTATGGCATACCATTTTTCAAAGGTCAATCCCTCGTCTTATATTCATGTCTGTAGACCTTATGAGTGTGCAATTTCTCATCATTGTAATAAAATCGCTTAACTTCCAAGAATAGTGATATGTAAATATTTATGTGTATGTATGTGTATATATATGTGTGTATGTAATTATTGATATATATATATATATATATATAGATATATATTATATATATATATATATATATATGTATGTATGAATATTTCAAATTTTGGAAACCCATCAGGTCTTTTACAGATTCGTGGCTTAGAAATAAAAAATGACAGACCCTGATTGATGTTTCACACACATACACACACACATATATATATATATATATATATATATATATATATATATAATATATATATATATTAATATGTATATATAATGATTATATATATATGTATATATATTTATATAGTATATTATATATATATATATATATATTATATATAGAACTAACTGTCCTGATTGCATAATTAAAATACTAGCAAAACAATTATTAAGTAATTTACATGTAAATTGATATACAAACATGTTCAGGCAATATTGTTGAAATATGTTTACTATCTATCTATCTATCTTTATATATATATATATATATATATATATATTATATAATATATATATATATATATATATATATATATATGATGTCTCGCCAGGTAAATACTGAACTGCATATTAACAGTTAGGTTCCGACTTCTTTTATGGTTTTTCGTGCATGGTTGGAAGAGACCTGGCCTTTCATTAGAAGGGGCTAGGGTTCGATCCCAAGTATGAGGTAGAAATTTATTACTATTTGAGCACGATGTTGTGTTGTATATATATATATATATATATATATATATATATATATATATATATATATACTATATATATATTTAAAGAACTATTTGATCATTATATTAATTGATGAAAACCATATTCTTGACTTTATCGTCCCTAATAAATGAGTTTTTCAATGATAGAGCTAACTTGAAAACCTGGGTAAAATATGTATAAGTACTATGTTTACTATAAATAATTCACCAAACGTTCAGCTGAGCTCCACAAGGCACTAGAAGAGTTGGAAGACCAGGCCCACATGTCTGAGAACCGTGAAGCGCGAAGTAGGAGATGATGAATGGAGAAGTATTAGATTAAAAGCTCTTTGCTTCAATAAGCGCAGGAGGAAATGATGATGATGATGAGTATATTTTTAGTTTTGTATAAGCATAATGGCTAAGAATAATGTAAATATTCGTAGTAAGAATCATTGGAAATTAAGTAGTCATATGGTAATGAATAATTGTAATAGAGGTTAGATACCAACAACAAATTGACCTGATATATATATATATATATATATATATATATATATATATATATATATATATATATATATATATATATATATATATATAGATTGATAGATATATATTTATATATACATACATATTTATGTATATATATATATATATATATAATATATATATATATATATATATATATATATATATATATATATATTCTAACCTTAGAAAATGGGTTTAGATATGTAAAGCCTAAAATTTTTTTATTCGATTTGTATATATTAAATGTAATCTAAATAAAATTCTAATTCCCACTATCTTTTTTTAGAGACCTGAT
>NC_090760.1:14715761-14725761 GCF_036898095.1 Palaemon carinicauda
AACATGCAAATAATGATATACGTATGTTTGAACTTGTATAATTATTTGGGAAAAAAATATAATGAACTTATAGAGGTAATTAGATAATACATTCACAAGTATGAATTTTTTCATGGCAAATGATTAACGGAAAATATTTTTGCATTTCACAGTTATAATGCTTTTTATATAATAGCCGACGGATATGTGCTAATTTACATCTTGGTATTTCGGAATATTTTTACCTCCGCCAACGAAGTTGGAGGAAGGTTATTTTTTCGCCCGTGTTTTTGCATGTGTTTGTGAACAGCTTCCTGGCCACAATTTTAATCATAGAGTAATGAAACTTGCAGGGATTAACTGTTATGTAAAAAGCTGGAAAAGATTTAATTTTGGAAGGTCAAGGTCAAAGGTCAAGCAAAATGCCCAATTCACGTAATCGGCCATAAGTTTAGACATCGTTGTCACAGACACTTCGAACTTGGTTCATATTAGAGTGTATGAAAATCCAAGCCAATTAATACATGTTAAGGTCAAAATTCTAGGTCAAGGTCGAGAAAAAGGTAGAGAAACAAGTTGCCGTGGCGGAGGTCTGCACTCTACTGAGTGCCAACTAGTTCAGAATAGTTTATATGCTAGTATAATTATCCAAACTGTTAACGGGCTCCACAAGGCACTAGAAGAGTTGGAAGACCCAGGCCTACATGGCTGAGGAGTATGAAGTGCGAGGTAGGAGATGCTGAATGGAGAAGTATTGAATTAAAAGCTAAAGATAGAGACGACTGGCGAAATCTAACCGAGGCCTTTGCGTCAATAGGCGTAGGAGATGATGACGATGAAGTATACTTTAATTATCCGAATTTTAACTGGGCTCCACAAGGCTCAAGACGAGTTGGGAGACCCAGGCCTACATGGCTGAGGACTGTGAAGCGTAAAGTGGGAGATGATGAATGGAGAAGTATTGAATTAAAGGCTCAAGATATAGAGACGACTGCCGAAATCTAACCGAGGCCCTTTGCGTCAATAGGCGTAGGTGGAGATGATGATGATGATGACAATAATCAAGTAATTTTTAATATAAATGTAATATAGATAATTGTAGAATGAGACAATTGCCTCACATGTCATGACAAAGTTCAGGAAGTTTGGTATACAGTTCGCCCCGTATGGCATACTGTAGGTGCATCTCCTTTAGTGAACAATGCCATTACTGGAATTATTGTTTCCAAATTAATAGGTTTTTTTTTTTTTTTTTTTTTTTTTTGTCTATTACGTGTTTCCTATGTTCTAACTCCCTTTCCTACTCTCTTTCTCATCTTCCTCCTCCCCCTTTTTTTTGCCTATGTATTTCCTCTTAACTTCTCTTCCAACTTTTCCATTTCTTCTACTTCCTGTTTCCTATATTCTATTCCAACTCTTCTATTCCATCTTTCTCAATTTTCTATATTCTCTTCCAACTTTTCCATTCGCTATTTCTCCAGTGTTCCCCTACTTTCTATTTCCTATATTCTCCAACACTTTTTTTTTTCCCATCCACCCTCTTCATTTCTCTGTCTCTCTTCTAATCTCTTGTCACATCACTCTCTTTCTCTGCTCCAGTTCCATCTTCATCTTTTCTACTTTCGTTTTCCTTCAGTTTTTTGCCCCCCTTTTCCTCTTCTTTATTCTCCTGTTTCCTCACCATCTTCCATCGCTACCTTCTCCTTCCCGTTGATCCTCTCCCTTTAATTATCCTATTACTTCTCTTCCTTTTCTTCACCTTTTTTTTTTTTTTTTTTTTTGCTTCCTGGTAATGTACTCACCCTCTTAGTTCTCCTCCTATCTCTTTCCCCTACCTCTTTATCAAAGAATGAATGATTTCCCTCCCTCTTCTTACTCATTTCTTCTTATTCCTCTTTCTCATCCTCTACCTTCACCTCCTCTTCCTATCTGCTATCTCCTTCCCATACCTCTTTATTAAAGAATTGTTTCTCTCTCTCTTACCCTCTTTTTCCTTCCTCTTATCTCCTTCCCCTGCCTCTTTATTAAAGAATTGTTTCTCTCCCTCTTACCCTATTTTTCCTTCCTCTTATCTCCTTCCCCTGCCTCTTTATTAAAGAATTGTTTCTCTCTCTCTTACCCTTTTTTTCCTTCCTCTTATCTCCTTCCCCTGCCTGTTTATCGACGAATTATTTCTCTCCCTCTTCTTATCCTCCACCTCCCTCCACTCCCTCTCTTCCTCCTCCTCCTCCTCCTCCATCCCCTACCACTATCAAAGAACATGTGTCCCAAATCATTTTATTATTACGCCCCCCTTTTTCTCTCCGGTGATCTGTCTGTCTGCATTTATTATTGTAGATCTATCTCGGCGTGTTTGATTGGCACCCCGAGGGTCAATTTGCATAAGGGGGAAATTAATTTGGGGTTCAAATGAAAAGTGTTTAGGTAAGACCTAGTCGCCACTTGTTCTAGGGGAGGGTCATATTACCTGTCACCTGTCAAACAGCTGATTTTGACAATTGGTATTTGTTTGTTGATTTTGGCGTTTTATTCTGATTATTGTTTTGTTTGGATATTTTTTTTTTTTTTTTTTTTATAATCCTACATCTACTAAATAACAAAAATATTTAACAAAATTATCGAAGTCAAATGTTTAACAGTTTCAACATCAATATTATTATTATTATTATTATTATTATTATTATTATTATTATTATGATTATTATTATTATGTCAAAGTAATTATTATTATTACTATTATTATTATGATTATAATTATTATTATTATTCTTATTTTTTCAAAAGTATTTGGTATTTTGTAATTATAGTTATTTTTTTAGAATATTCTTTATATTGTATCGTTTTAACTATCCTTTTTTTTTACGTTGTTATTGTTATTATGGTCTTCCTCTGTCTAGGGTTAGGGTTCTCTTGCTTGAGGGTACACTCGGGCACACTATTTTATCTGATTTCTCTTCTTGTTTTGTTAATGTTTTCATAATTTATATAGGAAACATTTATTTTTATATTGTTACTATTCTTAAAATATTTTATTTTTCCTTGTTTCCTTTCCTCTCTGGCCTATTTTCCCAGTTGAAACCCATGGGCTTATAGCATCCTGCTTTTCCAATTAAGGTTGTAGCTTGCAATTAATAATAATAATAATAATAATAATAATAATAATAATAATAATAATAATAATAATAATATTGTTGAAAGTGTTATACATTTGACTTTGATTATTTTTTAAAAATGTTTTTGTTATTTAGTAGATGTAGGATTATTAATACAGTTATGTCAACGTTGTTGTTGTTGTTGTTATTTTTTATTATTTTGTAGATGTAGGGTTATAAATACCGTAATGTCAACTTTATTATTATTATTATTATTATTATTATTATTATTATGTCAAAAGTAATTTTTATTATTATTATTGTTATTATTATTATTATTATTATTATTATGTCAAAAGTAATTTTTATTATTATTATTGTTATTATTATTATTATTATTATTATTGATATGATGTCAAAGTAATTATTATTATTACTATTATTAATATTATTATTATTATTATTATTAATCTTGTTTTTTTTTTTCAAAGGTATTTTATAATTATGATTATTTTTAAGAATATTCTTTATATTATATCGTATAAACTATCCATATATTATAACAATTATCACCAATTTTATTATTAAAAATAGAGCTGAAAATATTTCTGTCCTCTGAATGATAAAAGCCTACTCATCAGTAGGTAATGAATACTTAGTAAATATCCCTTAATAAGACATACAAATTCCTATGACTTATCAGGCTTCGTTTTGCGATGAGTTATTCACGAAAATAATTTATATGATTTCATATAAAAAATTGTTTTGGAAATGTATTCTTTTTTTGTTTCAATTGTGGAATAATATCCCGACAGTTGATTGACCTATTGTGAAATTTTGATACCAACTTATCTCTCTCTCTCTCCTCTCTCTCTCTCTCTCTCTCTCTCTCTCTCTCTCTCTCTCTCTCTCTCTCTCTCTCTCAGAAACTTATGTAATGAGTCATAGTAACGAACTGCAAACAGTAGAATAGCGAAAGGAAAATATACTCCGTTCGTGGCAATAATATACATTTTATGCTCATTAAGTATCCGCTATCGTGAATTCTAGACACATACGTACATATATACATATATACTCTATATCTATCTATCTATCTATATATATGTAGCCTATATATATATATATATATATATATATATATATATATATATATATATATATATATATATATATATATATATATATACAGTATTTATATATATATATTTATATATCTTTACCTATCTATCTATGTATATACATAAATACTGTATATCTATCTAACTATATATATATATATATATATATATATATATATATATATATATATATATATGTATGATAAATTTTGCACATTTAGACGTGTTTTTCATATACAAATAAGCCATATATTTTTGATACATTAATGTCTGGATTCTTTTAACGACCTTGGGATCAGAGCCTCAGGCGAAATCACACAAAGACAACAGCTTCTGACCGGCCGGGAGTCGAACCTTGGTCCAGGAAACTTGTATGTACAGTGACATACCACTTGGCCACGAAGAATTCGACAGATATAATTACAGAAGAATTGTCATTGACTTTTATGTTTCTTCGTGGCCAAGTGGTATTTCTCTTAACTTACAAGTTTCCTGGACCAGGGTTCGTCACCCGGCCGGCCAGAAGCTGTTGTCTTTGTGTGATTTCGCCTGGGACTCTGATCCCGAGGTCGTTTAGAGAATCCAGACATTAATATAGCAAAAATATATAGCTTATTTGAATATGAAAAACACGTCTAGATGTGAAAAATTCATCATTAATCGAATGCCAAGTCACAAGCATACCAATTAGCTACGATGGTGAAGATGGGTTGATTTCAATTCTAAGTACAAAAAACCTGAATTCGACAGGTATAAGTACAGAAGAATTGTCATTGACTTTTATCTTTCTTTGTGGCCAAGTGGTATGTTACTGTACATACAAGTTTCCTGGACCAAGATTCGACACCCCGGCCTGTTTGAAGCTGTTGTCTTTGTGCGATTTCGCCTGGGGCTCTGATCCCAAGGTCGTTTAGAGAATCCAGACATTAATGTATAAAAAATATATGGCTTATTTGAATATATATATATATATATATATATATATATATATATATATATATGTGTGTGTGTGGGTGTGGGTGTGTGTGTGTGTGTGTGTGTGTATACATGTAAGTGTGTGTGTTTCTGTATGGGTACTTGTTGAGAAGGAGATCGTGATACAGACAGACAGACAGAGACAAAGAGAGAGTTTAAATAAAATGATATTTATGACCGACGCCTTCTTTAACTGAATAAGAGTCGTTAAGAGTGAACCTGGCGCATAATGCCCTTAACCCCTTTAACGAGGATATCATTAGAGCAAGTTAGTGATTCGGTTAAAGTCCTCCCCGAAAAAGTCATTTGATCTTGCAAAGTGGAATCAAGGACGAGACATGGATCGAGTTAGGCGGAGAAATTCATTTCGTGGGATAACAGGTTATGCTCTCTCTCTCTCTCTCTCTCATCTCTCTCTCTCTCTCTCTCTCTCTCTCTCTCTCTCTCTCTCTCTCTCTCACACACACACACACAAACTTATTGCCGTCAAGAAAAGGATTTTATGTTTTGCCTCAGATCAAATCATGCAATTGGCACTGTGTCAAATCTAAACATAATCATACAAGTTTATACAATTTCTTACACATAATTACACCCTCATATATTTCCAGTATGTGTTTTTTTTTTCATAAGTACATACATACACATAATTTTTTAATATAATCATACAAGTTTCTACAATTTCTTACACATAATTACACTTTCACATATTTCCAGTATGTGCTTTTTTAATAAGTACATACATACACATACCTTTTTTATTATTCCTTTTGACCTAATTCCTTGTTCTTATTAAAGAACAGGTTAACCTCTTTCAAACTGCCTGAACATTATGTATGTGTCACTTGATACCCACTTCCTTAGAAGGAAATGTGTCTGCCATTACCTTCACACTTTTTTTTCTGCTTTGCGCAGTTTTATTCTTCTGTGCAAGTGGGTTTCGTGAGTGGCATTAAGAGATGAAGTTTGGGCAGTGATCTAGATGAAGGGGGCTAGAGGTGTGAGGGTACTGGGAAGAGGAAAGGGGGTAATGCTGCTTTGGAGGTTACCCGTAACTATCTATCTAGTTTGAATAATTGTTTTATTATTATTATTATTATTATTATTATTATTATTATTATTACTTGCTAAACTACAACCCTAGTTGGAAAAGCAGTATGCTATAAGCCCAGGGGCTCCAACAGCGAAAATAGCCCAGTGAGGAAAGGAAACAAGGAAAAATAAAATATTTTAAGAACAGTAACATTGCAATAAATATTTCCTATATAAACTATGAAAACTTTAACTATACAAGAGGAAGAAAAATAAGATAGAATAGTGTGCCCGAGTGTACCCTCAAGCAAGAGAACTCTAACCCAAGACAGTGGAAGACCATGGTCTAGTTTGGCATTAAGAAAAAACAGCACAGGATTGTCGTGGCTTATTAGAAACATCCCGGTGATCTGTCGGACTGGGGTTCGAGTCCCGCTCAAGCTCGATAGTTTTTTTTAGTGTCTGCAACCTCACCATCCTTGTGAGCAAAGGATGTGGGGTTTGGGGGGAGCCCATAGGGTTACGTGTTGAGTCATCAGCAGCCATTGCCTGACCCTCCTTGGTCGTAGCTTGGATGAAGAGAGGACTTCGGCAATGATCATAATGTATAGGATCAGTCTCAAGGACATTATCCTGCTAGCTAGGGCATTGTTACTGCCCCTTGCCTCTGCCATTCATGAGTGGCCTTTAATCCTTTTATGTTCATCAATGCATCACATTAATTACACGGTTTCACCTAATGGGCGTAAATGAATGAAATGTATGTGAATGTGTATGTGAATGCTTGCAGCTCTACTATATATGCGTGAATAGAGCAAATTATTGGATCTTATATAAGTTTGAGTCTTGCACGCAAGAACATACGCACACATAGACTTAAATTTGATCACACAACACCCTGTTTGGGAATGCGTGCATTAACGCATACACTTGCATACTAACACGACTTCACTTCATATGCATGTGTTATTCAGTTATCAAAATATTTACACACACACACACACTCTCTCTCTCTCTCTCTCTCTCTCTCTCTCTCTCTCTCTCTCTCTCTCTCTCTCTCTCTCTCTCTCAACAAAACTACACCCACGTACATTGTTAAATGTAGAAATACACCCCCGTACACAATTAAACTCGCATTTACACCCACGTACACAATTAAACTTGCAAATACACCCCCGTACACAGTTAAATTTGCAAAGATACCCACGTACACAGTTAAACTTGCAAAGACACCCACGTACACAGTTAAACTTACAAATACACCCCCGTACACAGTTAAACTTGAAAATACACCCCCGTACACAGTTTAACTTGCAAATACACCCACGTACACAGTTAATCTTGCAAATACACCCACGTAAACAGTTAAACTTGTAAATACACCCACGTACGCAGTTAAACTTGCAAATACACCCACGTACACAGTTAAACTTGCAAATACACCCACGTACACAGTTAAACTTGCAAATACACCCACATCAGAGTTAAACTTGCAAATACACCCCCGTTCACAGTTAAACTTGTAAATACACCCACGTACGCAGTTAAACTTGCAAATACACCCCCGTACACAGTTAAATTTGCAAATACACCCCCGTAAATTGTTGAACTGGCAGAACCCCCCCCCCCCCCCCCCCACCGCCCCCCTCCCACGTTCACATAGCGGATAGAAAAGTCACATGCATTGTCTTAGGAGAGCTGAATAGAGGCCGCCTTAAATCCCAAGATTTGTTTTCAACTCTTTGGGAGTTTATCAAGTGACCTATCCGTCCTGATACCACTGGTGCTACCCACACAGTCTTGAATAAAAGGTTAGGTCGCCTTTTTTCCTTTTGATGTCATTTTCAAACGACGGGGTTTTTCTCCTCTGTGGCAGAGAGAGAGAGAGAGAGAGAGAGAGAGAGAGAGAGAGGAGAGAGAGAGAAGAGAGGGGGGGGGGGTAGGGGGATTTTATTTGTTAATGCAATTTATGGAAGAAGGATCTAGATTTTTGGCGGGCATTTTCAAGTAATGTGTTTTTGGTATGGGAGAGGGAGTGAGAGAAATTTTAATATATTTGATATTTTTCTCGATATAATGTGTTTGGTACAAAAGGGGGAGCTTTGATATTAAGGAAATTTGTTAAAGAGACGTATGGTTATTATTTTATGGAGGGCCGGGTGGTTGGGAGCTATGAAATAAGATATGTATTTTATTTCACATATTAGCCTCCTGCGAAGAAATTCTAACCAACAGCTGATATTTCAGCTTCTTCCTGTTGCTGCTCAGTTGCATATAAGTCTGTGTTTTAGTTCCATTGACTAAATTAATGTTTTTTGTTTTGTTTCATACAGGAATGTGTTTTAGTTTTCCAAATTCATCATGTGTGGTCGTATGTATATCATTTGAATCATCTGCTAAATTTTGTTACTAAAAACACTTGTATGTTTAATGCATTTACACTCCTGCTTTTCTTCCATGGTAAAAAAATTCTGGACTATGATGCTCACTCTGTTTTCTCTGATTTATTGTAAAAATATTCTTATCTTTTAAAACAAAATTATAATTAATAATTTGTTGTAATTTTAATTCAAGAAAATTCTCCAATTTCAATGAATCATATTGGTTTCCAGCTAATACCACAAGCATTAGTAATTATTATTATTATTATTATTATTATTATTATTATTATTATTATTATTATTATTATTACAGGTGTTATTATTATCATTATTATTATTATCACAAATATTATTATTGCTGTTGTGGTTGTTGTTGTTGTTGTTGTTATTATTTCTTACAAGGTTATGTTTAAGGTTAGGGATATTTGCTAGCTTGTACAAATGAAAAGTTTTGTTGCTAATTGAAAAAAAGATTATGAATTAATTAGAGACAAATTTAAAATATCTGTTTTTGTGCAAACGAAAAAAAAAATTAAAGGGAAATTTTATATTAATAGTGATATAGACATTGAACCCATATGAGACAGTTAATCAGTTTTAAAAGGATACCAATTCTTGAGACTGTTTGAAGTAAAGAAAATGTATTTGTTGGAGAGAGAGAGGGTAATTAAAATCTCTGAAAATTAATAATGGAGGATGAATTACTTCATGTGGTATTGAATGATAACATGAATATTAATTTAAAGGTAGGGAAAGACTCTATTCTTTTTCTGAGAAACAAAAAAGAAATGATAAAAAACGATTTGTTTGTATACTATTTGAGAATGACCGAAATAAAGCAAAAATAGATAATTATCTATTGCAATACAGGAGAAAATTTCGTAGAATCTTTTCGACAGGTTGTGAAGGATTAATTTTTTTATTTGCTTTGGTTTTGCCAAATCCAGAGAGAGAGAGAGAGAGAGAGAGAGAGAGAGAGAGAGAGAGAGAGAGAGAGAGAGAGAGAGAGAGAGAGAGAGAGAGATTGACTGCCGGAAAAAGAATGCATATCCATTCATTATTTGAAAAGAGGAGTATGAAATCCCCCCACACATGTATAATATATATATATATATATATATATATATATATATATATATATATATATATATATATATATATTGTATATATATATATATATATATATATATATATATATATATATATATATATATATATATATATTATTTGTATATATATATATATATATATATATATATATATATATATATATATATATATATATATATATAACACCCTTTCGTGACTTACATAAGTATGCTAACGCCTGTGGCTAGCGTTTAAACCCAGTGAGAAATGTCTAACACCATTTCGGCCTATTGGTTCACAAATAATCTTTTCACTTAATTCATTTTCTCTT
>NC_090760.1:14730761-14737703 GCF_036898095.1 Palaemon carinicauda
TATTGGTTGTAAAAATAAGTAGGAAAACCTTGTACATGATTGGAGGGAAACTCGAAAATTATAGTAATGGTTGTAGAAATTAGCAGGAAGACCTTGTACGTGATTGGAGGGAAACTCGAAAATTATAGTAATGGTTGTAAAAATAAGTAGGAAGACCTTGTACGTGATTGGAGGGAAACTCGAAAATTATAGTAATGGTTGTAAAAATTAGTAGGAAAACCTTGTACATGATTGGAGGGAAACTCGAAAATTATAGTAATGGTTGTAAAAATTAGTAGGAAAACCTTGTACATGATTGGAGGGAAACTCGAAAATTATAGTAATGGTTGTAAAAATTAGTAGGAAAACCTTGTACATGATTGGAGGGAAACTCGAAAATTATAGTAATGGTTGAGCCAACTCTCCATTATGGGAAAAAGTGTGAATATAATTCAAACGATTTTGGAAAAAGGAGTAGGAAGTCATGGAAACCGGGCAACATATAGTAATTACCAGTGGTATTAAAAAGGAAAAGCCTCAATATCCAGGAAGTGAGAGAGTTCCTGTAACTTAGAGGTCAACTGTGAAGTTTGAATGAGGTGTTTGATACAACTCGGTGTAGGTTCAAGAAACGTATGATGTGGAAGTTTTTTCTTGTGGGATTTCATCCACGATTCTTTAGCTAAAGATAGATGTGACAATGAGCATTGTCTGGTCTTTTCATGGGAGCAACCAAGTACGGGGGAGAATAGCTTAGTATATATATATATATATATATATATATATATATATATATATATATATATATATATATATATATGTATATAGACTATATATATATGTATATATATATATATATATATATATATATATATATATATATATATATATATATATATATATATATTTCATACACATGATCCTATTGAAAGTAATATGGGTACCGTTTTATACTTTCACTTGATTACCGGAACTATATTGCCTGATATTTCAACACCCATCTCATCTGAAAAACGTTTTAAAAAAGAAAGGAACTATCATGGCTAAGTGCTGCTATAAATAGCACTAGCCATATATGGGCATCCAGGCAGCCCTGCAGCACGAATATGGGAGATGGGAGAGGAAGTGATAATAAAGAATAAGGAGAAAGTGCATTTTTTAAGGACGTTCTGTTTTTTCATGTCTTAAAGTAAGTCCCTTCACCTCCCACCTCCCCTTGAAGAAATGGCCCAATATGTTGGCTGGTTAATGGGCAGCGTACGTGCATTAGCTCTGTGGGTATAGGAAGCCACCTTTATGTATAGGAGAGAGAGAGAGAGAGAGAGAGAGAGAGAGAGAGAGAGAGAGAGAGAGAGAGAGAGAGAGAGAGAGAGAGAGAGAGAGAGATTGACTGCCGGAAAAAGAATGCATATCCATTCATGATTTGAAAAGAGGAGTATGAAGTCCCTCCACCCACACGTGTAATATATATATATATATATATATATATATATATATATATATATATATATATATATATATATATATATATATAAATATGTATATATATATGTGTGTATATGTATATGTGCATGTATATATATATATATATATATATATATATATATATATATATATGTATATATATATATATATATATATATATATATATATATATATATATATATATATATAACACCCTTTCGTGACATACATAAGTATGCTAACGCCTGTGGCTAGCGTTTAAACCCAAAGAGAAAAGTCCAGCATCATTTCGGCCTATTGGCTCACAAATAATCTTTTCACTTAATTCATTTTCTCTTTTTTTTTAAGGTCACTCATGAATGGCAGAGGCAAGGGACAGTGACATTGCCCTAGCAATCAGGGCAATGTCTTAGAGACTGACCATATATTATATGATCAGCGCCCAAGCCTCCTCTCCAACCAAGCTAGGACCAGGGAGGGCCAGGCAGTGGCTGCTGATGACTCAGCAGATAGACCTATAGGCTCCCCCAAACCCCCAACCTTAGCTCACAAGGATGGTAAGGTTGCAGACACTAGTGGCACTAACTTGTCTGAGCGGGACTCGAATCCCCGTGATGGCCTGGTGGCATCGTCGTCGTCAGAGATTGCCATATTTGGGTCGAGTTGCGGTCAAACTCGTTAGTTTGGTCACTGCAACCTCACCATCCTTGTGAGCTAAGGAAGGGGGCCCATTGGGAGAGCCTATACTGTAGGTGTATCTGCTAACTCATCAGCAGCCATTGCCCGTTCCTCCTTGGTCCTATCTTGGGTGGAGAGGTGGCTTGGGGGCTGATGATATGTAATATGGTCATGCTGTAGGGCATTGTCCTGCTTGATAGGGCAATGTCCCTGTCCCTTGCCTTTGCCATTCATGAGCGGCCTTTAAACCTTTAAACCCTGAGTTCCACTCTAGGCCTGGCTATGATCAATCCTATTGAAAGGTCAGTGAATGAATAAGTAACGTGCAAAAATCACTTTTTGCTCTTTGATTCTTTCCCTCTGGTGAATGACGCTTTTTTAAATTGAATGATTCACAGTCGCTGTTTGCCTTTTCATGGGAAAACGAAGATTATAATAGACTGCCGTCATGGCTTGCAGGACTCAGAAATTTATTGTTTTTTTTTTTTTTTTTTTTTTTTTTTTTTTTTTTTTTTTTTTTTTTTTTTTTTTTTTTTTTTCGTAAGAGTATTTGTATATGTAGTTCCCATCTGGTTTTCATTTGATCTTTTATTCTGGATTTTTTCAATGCATTCAAATATGCGCTCGACTTTTCTATTATTTTCTTTCTCACTTTGCTCTGTCTTTAGGAGATGGGTACGAGACCTCGGGTACAGCATAGATGAAAACTACCGTTGGATCTTTTTATATGAAAGGGGAGACTCCAGAAAAAAGAAAAAAAAGTTGTCCCTGCCTTATACATACTACAGATGTCTGAATCCTTATGGGGGGGGGGATCTCCCGTCCTGATGATGGCACGAGGAGAAAAGGGACGAATCATAAATTGCTGAAGAAAAATACTTTTTTTTTGTGTACGTTCATGATTGGAGGGAAAATCGGAAAGTCTTTGTAAGTAACGAGTTTGTAGAAATGAGTAGGAAAACCTTGTACATGTTTGGAGGGAAACTCGAAAATTATAGTAATGGTTGAGCCAACTCTCCTTTATCGGAAAAAGTATGAATATAATTCAAACGATTTTGGAAAAAGGAATAGCAAGTCCTAGAAACTGGGCAATATATGTTAATTAACAGTGGTATTAGAAAGGAAAAGCCTCAATATCCAGGAAGTGAGAGAGTGCCTGCAGCTTAAAGGTCAACTGTGAAGTTTGAATGAGGTGTTTGATACAACTCGGTGTAGGTTTAAGAAAGGTATGATGTGGAAGTTTTTTTTCTTGTGGGATTTCATCCACGATTCTTTAGATAAAGATAGATGTGACTATGAGCATTGTCTGGTCTTTTCATGGGGAGGAACCAAGTACGGGGAAGAATAGCTTAATGTATATATATATATATATATATATATATATATATATAATATATATATATATATATATATATGTATATATATATATACATATATATATATATAAATATATATATATATATATATATATATATATATATATATATACTATATATATATATATATATATATATATATATATATATATATATATATATATATATATATATATATGTTGCATACACATGATCCTATTGAAAGTAATATGGATACCGTTTTATACTTTCACCTGATTACCCGAAACTATATTGCCTGATATTTCAACACCCATCTCATCTGAAAAACGTTTTAAAAAAAGAAAGGAACTATCATGGCTAAGTGCTGCTATAAATAGCACTAGCCATATATGGGTATCCCAGCAGCCCTGCAGCACGAATATGGGAGATGGGAGAGGAAGTAATAATAAAGAATAAGGAGAAAAGTGCATTTTTTAAGGGACGTTCTGTTTTTTCATGTCGTAAAGTAAGTCCCTTCACCTCCCACCTCCCCTTGAAGAAATTGCCCTATATGTTGGCTGGTTAATGGGCAGCATACGTGCATTAGCTCTGTGGGTATAGGAAGCCACCATTATGTATAGGAAGGAGAGAGAGAGAGAGAGAGAGAGAGAGAGAGAGAGAGAGAGAGAGAGAGAGAGAGAGAGGAGAGAGAGAGAGATTGATTTGAAGTACACTGGCATCCTGATATATATATATATATATATATATATAGAGAGAGAGAGGAGAGAGAGAGAGAGAGAGAGAGAGAGAGAGAGAGAGAGAGAGAGAGAGAGAGAGAAGAGAGAGAGAGAGAGAGAGGGGTGGGGGATTGATTTGCAGTTCTCTGGCATACTGATATATATATATATTTATATATTATATATATATATATAATATATATATATATATATATATATATATAAGTATATACATATATATATATATATATCTAATATAGAGAGAGAGAGAGAGAGTGAGAGAGAGAGAGAGGAGAGGAGAGGAGAGAGAGAGAGAGAGAGAGAGAGAGAGAGAGAGATTGAGATTGATTGATTGATTGATTTGAAGTTCTCCGGCATCCTGACAGAGAGAGAGAGAGAGAGAGAGAGAGAGAGAGAGAGAGAGAGAGAGAGAGAGAGAGAGAGAGAGAGAGATATTTGAAGTTCTTTGGCATCCTGAGAGAGAGAGAGGAGAGAAGAGGAGAGGAGAGAGGAGAGAGAGAGAGATATTTGAAGTTCTTTGGCATCCTGAGAGAGAGAGTAGAGAGAGAGAGAGAGAGAGGAAGAGAGGAGAGGGAGGAGAGAGAGAGAGAGGAGAGAGAGAGAGAGTTGACTGATTGGAAAGATGTAAATGGCTCTTTACACATTTGCATGATGCGTCGTCTTATGTATTTAAAAAGACTTTGAATTAGACTTATAATTATTAGAAATGCAGATGACTGATTGTGAAAGAAACGCCATACCCCTTTCTAGCCTTATCCCTGAAGCCTTAACTTCATGATGACACACAATCGTTTTCACATTTTGACATTATGATTTTTGTCCTACTGTCAGGTGCATCTTAGCATTTATGATGTTACTGTGGGATGTGGTTCCAGTGGATGATATATGGAAGGTGATCTCAAAGATTGAGATGGTTTGGACATGTAGGAAGACCCAGATTTATAAAATACTCAACTGGTTTGGCTATAGAGGTACCCAAAAAAACATGAGGAAGAGGTTTGGACATGAGGTAGATTAGACTATAAGCCCAGGGGCCCCAACAGGGAAAATAACCCAGTGAGGAAAGGAAACAAGGAATGATAAATATTTTAAGAATAAAACAAGAGGAAGAGAAATAAGAGAAAATAGTGTGCCTGGGTGTACCTCAAGCAAGAGAACTCTACCTCAAGACAGTGTAAGAACATGGTACAGAGGTTATGGACAATAATGTTGAATTTTGAAGCCATTTTGTTTCATATAAATGAAATGATGGTTCTCTAAATTTAACTTTTTTTCAGACAACATTTTATCATAAGTCATAATGAAATATACCTCCACTTAAATTATTTTATTTCAATTATGTATTATTTTTCTTATATATTTATTTCCTTATTTCCTTTCCTCACTCTGCTATCTTTCCCTTTTAGAGCCCTTGTGCTTACAGCATCCTGCTTTTCCAACTAGGGTTGTAGTTTAGCTAGTAATGATATTAATATAACACCTTTTAAGAACTTTAATAGTAACATCAGACAGGAGAGTGTGACGAAGGAGGAGAAGGTTGTGACTCAAAGGCAGGAAGCAATCAACTGAGTACTATATTAAAGAACACTCTCCTTTATATACGAAACCTCAAGGCAACAGGAAAATACCATGTTCGAGGAAATGACAATGTTACAGAGGAAAACAGCAGACATGAATCTTCATGTTTGATTGAGTGCGAGGGGAGAGCGCAGATACAAGCATAATATATACAAAAGGAATTATGTACAATTGTGTGACACACGGTTGGTACAAGAGATAAATACATGTGATGTTTTTACATACATTATTATTTTTCATATAGATTCTGTAGTTATTTTAGTTAGCTTTCAACAAATGCTTTTTCAGAACTTCATTAGAATTTAGAAATTCCATGAATATTGTATATCAAGAATTAAAATACATTTCAAGCCAGGGATGACGATAGCAAGATTACGCCAAGGTGTTCTTGGCGTAAATAAATTTTTCTTATTTGATAGTCGAAGAACAATTACGTTTATTTTCAAGTGTGGGAGAACAAAAAGATCTTTTATAGTAAATTTTAGGAAGGTTATTATCCCAAAAATACAGAATTCTTAAGCTTTAAAAGGACTACTGGGGCACCTTGGCCGTAAATATAATTTTACTTATTTGATAGTCGAAGAACAATTACGTTTATTTTTAAGTATGGGAAACAAAAAAGATCTTTTATTGTAAATTTTAGGAAGGTTATTATCCCAAAAAAATACCGAATTTTTAAGCTTAAAAAGGACTACTGGGGGCCACCTTGGCGTAAATATAATTTTACTTATTTGATAGTCGAAGAACAATTACGTTTATTCTTAAGTGTGGGAAACAAAAAGATCTTTTATAGTAAATTTTAGGGAAGGTTATTATCCCAAAAATACAGAATTCTTAAGCTTAGAAGGACTACAGGGGGGGGGGGTGTTTACTGGCCACTAAGCAAGAGGAAATTCAAGTTATTTCCAAGGCGATGGAAGTTAAGAAATTTTGTATGTAGAAATAGTTAAAATTATCTACATTTAATCAAAACAATTCTAATTTATTTATGGTATAATTACTTTTATGAGTAGCTTCTTACACTATTCAGAGTCTTATCTTAATGCCGTGATAAGGATATAATGTCAATGCTGTATCTATGTAACAACGTAACTGAAACAAGTTTATCAACAAGCCTCACTTGAGTTAATATTGTCATGGCAAGATTTTCTATCATTTTTCTTATCAAT
>NC_090760.1:14745703-14753203 GCF_036898095.1 Palaemon carinicauda
GTTCTTTTTCAATATTTAAATTTTTTTTTTTTTTTTGGAAATATGATAAGATACAAAATGGTCTTTAAAATATTTTCTGTTTTTAACCACATCCAAATTCCAATACTAACCTTTTTTTTTTTTTTTTACTATATTTGTTTTCAAATTTTCATCATACATAATACGAAACTTCTTTTTTTCATTATATTGAATTTTCAAATTTTTATCTTGTCTAATACGAAACGTCTTACTTTTTTTCGCCCTCTCTCTCTCTCTCTCTCTCTCTCTCTCTCTCTCTCTCTCTCTCTCTCTCTCTCTCTCTCTCTCTATATATATATATATATATATATATATATATATATACATATATAAATATATATATATATATATATAATATATATATATATATATATAATATATATATAGATATATATATATATATATATATATATATATATATATATATATATAAATATATATTTTCAAATTTTTCATCATGGCATAGCCATTATGTTCCGTTGCAATATTTACCTAATATTTTTTATTGATTTTTTTTTCTCTCGTAGAGTTATGAAGACATCCACCCCACGAAGATGTTTAATGTTATCTTAGAAGGATTAAATCTCTTCTTTAAATCAGTCGGCCTCTCTGTGAGACAAGATCTTTGTGTTATCTGTATCTCGGTCGTGTGTGATTTTTTTTTTTTTTTTTTTTTTTTTTTTAGCAGGTTTGGTCGAGTGTGTGTGCGTGTTTTTTTTTTTTTTTTTTTTTTTTTTTTTTTTTTTTTTTTTATAGCAGCAGCAGCAGCAGCAGGTTTAGTGCTTGGGTGGATGACGTAAAGGGAAATGGTTTTGTCTGTGTATTACATTAAACCATTTCAATAGGATGTATGCTTATGTGTTCTAAGCTAAGGTGTAGAGTGCATCTACATAGTGTTGTTTTGTATATATCAGTTATTTATGCAATTCCTTGAGGAATTCCTTATAATCTCATTTTGGTGTTTATCTAGATAACATTTCAATGCTTATACTAAATACACTCAATATTTATGTATACGTAAAATTAGATATTCACGCACATGAATATTCCATTTTATGTACACATAATAATTGAGTGTTTTTAGTATATGCATTGAAATGTTATTTATATAAATTTCAAAGTGATATTATATGAAAATCATTAAATATTTGGGAGTTAATAAACAACTACTGTAGCTACAAGCTACTAAGGTTAATATCTTAATAGTGAATAAGACAAAGTACACACTAATTATCTTATGGCCATTGGTTTTTTTGAGTTTAACTAATATTTGCTTCAGTAATTTTATAGTCATTAGTTTCTTTAGATTAACTAATATTTGCGTCAATAATCTTATAGTCATTAGTTTCTTTAGATTAACTAATATTTGCGTCAGTAATCTTATAGTCATTAGTCTCTTTAGATTAACTAATATTTGCGTCAGTAATCTTATAGTCATTAGTTTCTTTAGATTAACTAATATTTGCGTCAGTAATCTTATAGTCATTAGTTTTTTAGATTAACTAATATTTGCGTCAGTAATCTTATAGTCATTAGTCTCTTTAGATTAACTAATATTTGCGTCAGTAATCTTATAGTCATTAGTTTTTTAGATTAACTAATATTTGCGTCAGTAATCTTATAGTCATTATTTTTTTTAGTTTAACTAATATTTGCATCAATAGGCGTAGGAGGAGATGATGATGATGATGAATATTGCATGAATCCAAATTATATTTAGGAATGAGGTTAACTTGAGTTACCTCATTCCTAAATATAAATTTGGAATGAGAAATATAAGAAATAGATATCTCCATCATTCTATTCAGACATTAAGATTAAATTCTGCTTTGTGGAAGATGTTGCAAATGGTGATTGGCTCTTCTAAGAAAAGGGGAAATGTGTGTTGGAAAAGGGGAAAAGGGGGTTTGGGAGAGGGGCTGCTGTTGTTGTTGTTGTTGTTGTTGTTGTTGTGCCCCCGGGTGTGTAAAGTGTTTCCGTATCAACAGATAATTCAGTCGATTTTCCTCCGCCTTCGGTGTTTGCCAAATTTCTTGTTTGAGGTCATGAATCACGAGAAGAAAGAGACGTCTGTTCGTATATATCTCTCCCGGAGAGAGAGAGATATATATCTGTGCGGAAAGGAAGGTGGGGGGGGGGGGTTAAGATGTAAGAGGGTCTGCGGTTGTAGGGCTGAGGTAAAGGAAGAGGGAGAGAGGAAGGAAAGAATCTGGTGGTATTCTCTCTCTCTCTCTCTCTCTCTCTCTCTCTCTCTCTCTCTCTCTCTCTCTATATATATATATATATATATATATATATATATATATATATATTTATATATCTTTCTTCATGGGCAAGTGGTAAGTCACTGTCTATACAAGTTTCCCAGACAAGGATTCGACTCCCGGCCGGTCAGAAGCTCTTGTCTTTGTGTAATTTCACCTGGGGCTCTGATTCCGAGGTCGTTAAGAGGATCCAGACATTAATGTATCAAAAATATATGGCTTATATGAATATATATATATATATATATATATATATATATATAATATATATTGTAAGTCTTTTGTTTATATATTTATTATCCACACAATTATTGGGTATTTATGATGTTAAAAACCTTCTATTTTGAATTGAGAACGAGTTTGGTAGGTCCCATGTTAAAAGCGAGAATTGAATGTGCGAATTAAATCTCTCTCTCTCTCTCTCTCTCTCTCTCTCTCTCTCTCTCTCTCTCTCTCTCTCAAGTTCTTCTTTTATATGTTTATTATCCACACAAGTATTCTTTAAAAATAATTTTCCTCTTTATTGATGTCCTTATGGTTTGAAATTATCTTTTAATACTTGAGTGATTTTGAGAATATCTCTCTCTCTCTCTCTCTCTCTCTCTCTCTCTCTCTCTCTCTCATTCGGTAGAACTCTTTATTATAGGTTCTTAATTTATATATTCATTATCCGCATAATTATTCTTTCAACATCATATTCCTCCTTTCTGGTGTCCTTGTGATATCTTGCAAAAATCATAACTTTCAATGGATTGGAAAGTAACAATTAACGAGGTACACAGGTTCAGTAAACACGATAAGTGCCCTTTAATAATTATATCTTTATAGCTTCGTGTTTGTGAATTTTCCTTTATATGCTCACGTTTGAAGTCCGGCGGTTTACTCAATATTTACTATGCAATTTAAAGAAAATTATGGATACTTTTTCTTAGCTCTTTTAGGCGATTTTTATTTTCTAGATAACTCATTCATATATAAATTTTACTAATTTGCTATTGATTTGCGTAATTTTTGTTTTCATGTCTTTATATTAACTTTAAAACCAGTGTTTTTTTTTTTTTTTTTTTTTTTTTTTTTTTATAGAGGTCCCGAGTTCGGTCCCCGCCAGGGATGCGAATACCGTGAGACCTTCTACCGGGGGTACTCCCAGGGTGGCGCCTGGGGGGAAGGTTAGAGGGGACTAGTGATAGTCCCTGCTGGCTAATGGTCGCCCGAGGAGGACGATGTAAATCGTCTCTGTGGAGACCTAAAACCCGCAACTTTTTTAACTTTTTTAGTGGCCTATTGAAAACCTCCCAGCCTGGTGGTCTACCGGACTGGGATTCGAGTCCCGCTCTAACCAGTTAGTTTCTTGTAGTGTCTGCAACCTCACCATACTTGTGAGTTAAGAATGGTTTGGGGGAGAATATAAGTCTACCTGCTGAGTCATCAGCAGCAATGAACTGGCCCTTCTTGGTCTTAAGCTTGGTTGGAGGGCAGGCTTGCGCGCTGATTATATGTATATATAGTCAGTTTCTAGGGCATTGTCCTGCTAGCTAGGACGTTGTCACTATCCTTGCTTCTACCGTTCATGAGTGGCCTTTAAACCTTTGGCGGAACGACGAACGCTCATGATCACTTGATCAACTCTCACCCTCGTCCCTCCTCGTTCAGTTAGAGGATCAAACAAGGGGCCCTCGGTTTGTGAGTCGAGTGCGCTTACCATTAAAGAAATGAATCGATGGATAACTGGGATTGAGTAAGGTTGACTGATTCTCAAAAAGAATTTATTGATATAGTTCGTCGTAAGAAAACAATTCCGTCAATAGTCAATTTCTTTTAATGAGGCAGATTTGTACCGACTCGCAGCGGTGCCCTTTTAGCTCGGAAAAGTTTCCTAATCGCTGATTGGTTAGAATCATCTAATCCAAGCAATCAGCGATCAGGAAACTTTTCCGAGCTAAAAGTGCACCGCTGCGAGTCGGTGCAAATCTCCCTCGCTAAAAAAAAAATTGACTTTAGTTTGATTAGGAAATGTTAAGATAAAACTTAATCTCATAAAGGGTGAAAGAATTCAGCCACGTGTTGACGTTTAACCTGTGACGGTGCCGAGAGAGGGTTGTGAACTCAAAGGCAGGAAGCAATCAACTGAGTTGTTTATTAAGGAACACTTTCTTTTATATACAAAACCTCAAGGCAACAGGACATAACCTGTTCGAGAGACAGACAATATTACAGAGCATAACCGGAGACATGATCATTCAGGTTCTTTTTAGTGCGAGGGAAGAGCGCAGATACAAGCATAATATATACAAAATAATTATGTACAATTGTGTGACACACGGTTGGTACAAACCTTAGTAGAGATTATTAAAAACTCAATCTTGTATGATAAGAATAAATGACTTAGCTATGGTCTCTGGTTACATTACAATCGAAAGGAATTTACCTTATCTCAACGTGAGTGAAAATTATGGCCGATTAAGGCTAAATCTTGTCAGTGATTGGATTGACTTAAGTGCTGATTTGAAGAAGACTTGATCGACTTGGTGTTTGGTTAGATTAAAAGTCTAAGCATGTTGGTGATGGATAAGGCTTATCACCTGGATGAAAGGGTTTCTTTGTTGTGTGGGAGTAATTTTCATTTATTGTAGTACCTTTGGTTCTGTAATTAGTATATTGAAAGGAAATAAATCCCCACCCCCCCCCCCAAAAAAAAAAAAAAAAAAAAAAAAAAAAACCTACCTTCCATTAAATTACTATGTAAATTATGCTAATTCCTCGGTTTCTCTGAAGAATGCAGTTACCAGAAATAAATTTGCCATTACTATAATAAATTTACTGTATGATAATAAATCCGTTTCTATAAGTGAATTTAATAAATGATGATAAATCTCTTTCCAAGAGTAAATTCAATAGATGATAATAAATCCATTTCTATTAATACATTCACTAAATTCAAATAAATCCCCTTCCTTATAAGAATGCATTAACCGAAAATAAATCCCCCCTTTCCTTTAATCAATTTACTAAAGGGTAATAAATGCCTCATGCCTCCTAAGAATGTATTAACCGATAATAAATTCCCCGTTCCTGCAATGTATGCATTTGCCGATAATGAATTCCAGTTCCTGCTGAGAATTCACTAACTAATAATAAATCCTCCGGATGCTGTGTAATTAACGCATCAACTCATAATAGATCCACTGCGTTGCTGCTCTATACACTTCTCCATTCATTCATTCGTTCATCCATTCATTCATGCATTCATTTTTTTTCATTCATTCATTTATCTTTTCATTCATCCATTCATTCATTCGTTCATCCATTCATTCATGCATTCATTTTTTTCATTCATCTAGTCATTCATTCACTCATTTATTCATTCATTCATTCATTCATTCACTCATTTATTCATTCATTCATTCATTTATCCTTTCATTTACCCATTCATTCATCCATCCATTCATTTATTCATCCATTCATTCATTTATTTATTCATCCATTCATTTATCCATTCATCCATTCATGCATTCATTTATCCATCCATTCATTCATTCATTCATTTATTCACGCATTTATCCATTCATTTATTTATCCATTCATTCATTTATCCATTCATTCATTCATTCATTCATTTATCCTTTCTCTCATCCATTCATTTATTCATTCATTTATCTGTTCATTCACGCATTCATTCATCCATTCACGCATTTATCCATTCATTTATTTATCCATTCATTCATTTATCCATTCATGCATTCATTCATTTATCCTTTCACTCATCCATTCATTTATTCATTCATTTATCTGTTCATTCATTCATTCACTCATGTATCCATTCATTTATCCATTCATTCATTCATTTATCCATTCATTCATTTTTCCAATTATTCATTCAGTCAGTCATTCACGCATTTATCCATTCATTCATTTATCCATTCATTCATTCATTCATTTATCTTTTCACTCATCCATTCATTTATTCATTCATTTATCTGTTCATTCATTCATTCATTCACTCGTTTATCCATTCATTCATTCATTTATCCATTCATTCATTCATCCATTCATTTATTTATCCATTGATTCATCCATTCATTCATTCATCCATTCACTCATTAATTTATCCATTCATTCATCCATCCATTTATTTATCCTTTCATTGTATAAAGACGAAAGATAGATCTTACTAGACATGTAAGTATTTGATGTTTCTTGGGTGGCATTCAATGACTATAGATATTGGGTAGGCTTTAGCAGGTATAAGAAAAATGTATGGATAGGCCGTATAAGGGATAGAAAAATTTATGGATAAGCCTCATCAATGATGGAAAAAGTTATGGATGTGCCTTACCAAAGATAGAGAAGCTTATGGAAAAGTGTTTTTTTTTTTTTTTTTGTTAACACAATTGAAATTTCCAAGTTTCACGATAGGTCGATAAGTATATTCCATCAGTTATATATAGACGATAGACGAAGTCTTTATATTAAAGGTTGTTCTTGTCAACAAATGTCACTTTGAGAAGGCCAACGTCCATATAACACTCGTATGGAACCCGTACGGAAAGTTTTAGGTTCTGTTAGACGCTATCATAAATTTGTTATTAGTTTTGTTCATGAAAAAAAAAAGTTTCCATTTCGTCAACGATGAAAAAGAAATATGAGTTAATGTTAAAACTTTCTGACAGGCACTGTAGATCCTTCTATAAAGAAGTCATGTAGAACTACCTGGCATGTGGTAATAGATAGCTTTGAGCTGTACCGATGGAGAAATGATTTTGAGTTGTACCGATGGTGGAATGATTTTGAGTTGTACCGATGGAGAAATAATTTTGAGTTGTACCGATGGAGATATGATTTTACGTTGTACCGATGGAGGAATGATTTTGAGTTGTACCGATGGAAAAATGATTTTGAGTTGTACCGATGGAGGAATGATTTTGAGTTGTACCGATGGAGAAATGATTTTGAGTTGTACCGATGGAGAAATAATTTTGCGTTTTACCGATGGAGGAATGATTTTAAGTTGTACCGATGGAGAAATAATTTTGAGCTGTACCGATGGAGAAAGGATTTTGAGTCGTACCGATGGAGAAATGATTTGAGTTATACCGAAGGAAAAATAATTTTGAGTTGTTTGGAGAAATAATTTTGAGTTGTACCGATGGAAAAAATGATTTTGAGCCGTACCTATGGAGATATGATTTTGAGTTATACCGATGGAGAAATAATTTTG
>NC_090760.1:14755703-14760703 GCF_036898095.1 Palaemon carinicauda
ATATATATATATATATATATATATATATATATATATTTATATTTATATATATATATATATTTATATATATATATACAGTGTGTATATATATATATATATATATATATATATATACAGTGTATATATATATATATATATATATATATATATATATATATATATATATATATATATGTTAGTATCCGCATATATTACCAGTTCGCAGCCTGATTCAGAATTTAAATCAAACGATCGTAAGCCATACCAATCAGCAGGAGAAACCGAATGTAATCAAACCCTTTGGAAGCAAAAAATGAAAAAAAAAAAATAAAACTTTTCAATGCTCTTCCTATCATGTAAATCGTATTTGCGATAGATGGCACAGAAATAAGAGCTGTTTTTCCTGTCACAAAACCTTTATGGATGGTAGACTTATGAGAAACCATGTTAATAGACCATATATACATAGCCAACCTCCTAGCCTTAAGAAGGGCACCAGATTTAGAGATTATTGATTTCTTAAAACTAGGAATGAACAGCTCAGATAAATGACGTGTTCCAGATACTAAAGTTTCTGAGAATAATACATTATTATTATTATTATTATTATTATTATTATTATTATTATTATTATTAACCAAGCTACAACCCTGGTTGGAAAAGCAAGATGCTTTAAGCCCAAGGGCTCCAATAGGGAAAAATAGCCCAGTGAGGAAAGGAAATAAGGAAATAAATCAATGATGAGAACAAATTAACAATAAATCATTCTAAAAACAGTAACAACGTCAAAACAGATACGTCATATATAAACTATAAAAATACGTATGTCAGCCTGTTCAACATAAAGACATTTGCTGCAACTTTGAAAGATAAAAAGACTTATGTCAGGCTGTTCAACATAAAAACATTTTGCTGCAACTTTGAAAGTAAAATGGCAAAAGGCATCTAAATACATAAGGAGAGAATAATAAGGTTACTGTCTTGGACTCATTGGTCCGAGTTTTTACTTTATATCTCCAGCCAGTAAGAGGATAAAAGCTATTTTAAAATGAACATGCTCGAACAGAAAAATAGTAATAGTCGCCCTTATATGATAAAGAGGCCATGTCTGGCTCTTTAGAGACGACTGGCGAAATCTAACTGAGGCCCTTTGCATCTATAGGCGTGGGAAGAGATGATGACGATGATGATGATGATGATGTCTGGTGATATATATATATATATATATATATATATATATATATATATATATATATATATATATATATATATATATATATATATATATTCCAGTAACGCACAGCTCTCCCCGTCTCACGGATAGGAAGGGAAGAAGTAGTCGTACCCTGGTGGGGGGGGGGGTTGGTTGATTCTGTGTGCATTATCTAAATATTTAGCCGTCATTTTTGACAGGTCGCGTACACTAGTAATTATAATATATACAGAGAAGAGAGAGAGAGAGAGAGAGAGAGAGAGAGAGAGAGAGAGAGAGAATACATATTACTTCCTGTAGGGCTAACCCCATATCTCCTTTGAGCTACCGAATAAAAAAAACCTTCTGCCTTGGGTACAATATTCTCAACTATGCTCTCCTCGACACGGCGGCGATTCCTGACGAGTGTTGGTGGCCACGATCTCTTCGTAACAAGTGTCTCCTACGCTCTAATGAACGGGAGAATTCAATTAGTCCTAATTAGCCAAGACAACAGAGATCCTCGTTCCTTTATGGTACTAGGGAAGGTGGGGGGTGGGGGGGGAGCTGTTCTGGAAGGACTGGTGGTTTACGGATTTTGCATTGATGGATATTTTGTGGATTTTGACATTTTCTGGATTTGGACATTTTCTGGATTTTGACATTTTCTGCATTTTTATATTTTCTGGATTTGGACATTTTATGGATTTTCTTCCATGAAATTTTGGTGTTACTGATTTTTTTTTTTGGGGGGTGGGGGGTGGCGGTTGGTCCAGGTTTTGTGATTCGAGATATGCCTTTTTTTTTGTAAAGCAGGGAAATATTTTATTTATTGGTGATTTTTTTTTTTTTTTTTTTTTTTTTTTTTTTTTTTTTTTTAGGGTATATTTCATACTGCCTGGCGTGCTTAGTTATATTTCAAATAGAGTAGAAGTTTGTTGTGTGGGTAACTTATATTTCTCGAATACAGTAGAATTTTGTGATAATATCTCATTTTTTCGAATACAGTAGAATTTTATGATGTAAATAACTTTTTATTCGAATACAGCAGAATTTTGTGATGTAAATAACTGATTTTTTTCGAATTCAGTGGAATTTTTTTATGTAAATAACTTAGTTTTTTCGAATACAGTAGAATTTTGTGATGTAAATAACTTATTTTTTTCCGAATACAGTAGAATTTTGTGATGTAAATAACTTATTTTTTTCCGAATACAGTAGAATTTTGTGATGTAAATAACTTATTTTTTTCGAATACAGTAGAAATTTGTGATAATATTTCATTTTTCCGAATACAGTAGAATTTTGTGATGTAAATAACTTATTTTTTTCCGAATACAGTAGAATTTTGTGATGTAAATAACCTATTTTTTTCCGAATACAGTAGAATTTTGTGATGTAAATAACCTATTTTTTTCCGAATACAGTAGAATTTTGTGATGTAAATAACTTATTTTTTTCGAATACAGTAGAATTTTGTGATAATATCTCATTTTTCCGAATACAGTAGAATTTTGTGATGTAAATAACTTATTTTTTTCGAATACAGTAGAATTTTGTGATGTAAATAACTTATTTTTTTTTCGAATACAGTAGAAATTTGTGATAATATTTCATTTTTCCGAATACAGTAGAATTTTGTGATGTAAATAACTTATTTTTTTCCGAATACAGTAGAATTTTGTGATGTAAATAACCTATTTTTTTCCGAATACAGTAGAATTTTGTGATGTAAATAACCTATTTTTTTCCGAATACAGTAGAATTTTGTGATGTAAATAACTTATTTTTTTCGAATACAGTAGAATTTTGTGATGTACGTAACTTACTTTTTTCGAATACAGTAGAATTTTGTTATGTAAATAACTTGTTTTTTTTCGAATACAGTAAAAATTTTTGTAACTTATTTTTTCGAATACACTAGAATTTTTTTTTATGTAAATAACTTATTTTTCTCGAATACAGTTGAATTTTGTTACGTAAATAACTTATTTTTTTTCGAATACAGTAGAATTTGGTGATATGAATAACTTATTTCTAACTTGTAATTTTTTTTTATTAGACATCTAGATTTTAGTGATACTGAAAAATTTTATGACATCAAAGTATTATCAGATTTTCAGTTTTGTCGTGGCCTGATTGGTAACGTCTCTGCCTGGTATTTGCCAGACGGGGGTTCGAGTCCCGCTCAGACTCGTTAGTGCCTTTAGCGTCTGCAACCCTACCATCCTTATGAGCTAAGGTTTGTGGGGGCCGGGTTTGGGTTAGCCTACAGGTCTATCAGCTGAGTCATCAGCAGCCATTGCCTGGCCCTCCCTGCTCCAAGCTTGGAAGGAGAGGGGGCTTGGGCGCTGATCATATAATATATATGGTCAGTCTCTAGGGCATTGTCCTGCTGGCTAGGACAATGTCACTGTCCCTTACCTCTGTCATTCATGAGCGACCTTTAAACTTTAAACCTTTAAGAGTTTGATTAAATCAGGACCATAATAAACGTTATGGTAATTTCGGGATTTAGATGGTTTTCAAAATACTGATAATTTTTATTGTCTATTATGTTTTTGTCTTTTTAGTCGTTTGTTGTCTTGGAGTTTCAAAAGGTCAAACTGGGGTTATTTTTCTAGAACATTCTATGCTCAATTGAATTCCATTTTATAATTACATTATGTGATATATATATATATATATATATATATATATATATATATATATATATATATATATATATATTGATTGATTGTATATTTTCTGTACTGAACTGCTTTCTTTTTTGGAAAATTCGTTGAGTTGAAACATTTCTTTTCCATCCGATGTTACACCTTGGATGATAATAATAATAATAATAATAATAATAATAATAATTATTATTATTATTATTATTATTATTATTATTATTATTATTATTATTGCTAGCTAAGCTACAACCCTAGTTGGAAAAGCAGGATACTATAAACCCAGAGGCTCCAACAGGGAAAATAGCCCAGTGAGGAAAGGAAACAAGGAAATAGAATATTTTAAAAACTGTAACAACATTAAAATAAACGTTTCCTATATAAACCATAAAAACTTTAACAAATCAAGAGGAAGAGAAATAAGCAGAGAACTCTAACCCAAGACACTGGAAGACATTGTACAGAGGCTATGGCACTACCCAAGACTAGAGAACAATGGTTTGATTTTGGAGTGTCCTCCTAGATGAGCTGTTTACCATAGCTAAAGAGTCTCTTCTACCCTTACCAAGAGGAGAATGGCGACTGAACAATTACAGTGCCGTGAAGAAGAATTGTTTGGTAATGTCAGTGTTGTCAGGTGTATGAGGACAGAGGAGAATATGTAAAGAATAGGCCAGACTATTCAGTGTGTATGTATGTGTGTGTAGGCAAAGGGAAAATGAACCGTAACCAGAGAGAAGGATCCAATGTAGTACCATCTGGCCAGTCAAAAGACCCCATAACTCTCTAGCGGTAGTATCTCAACGGGTGGCTGGTGCCCTGGCCAACCTACTACCTAATAACGGTAATTATTGTTATTATTTTTATCATTATTATCAATTAAAAGAAAATTTTTAAGATGACTATTTTTGGTTCTTATATAGAATATTGCAATACTTTTATAGTGACAAATATTATTGTCATCAATCTTTATATATCCAAACTTACGTTAAAAAAGAAAAAAAAAACTTTTTACCTAGAAATATGGATTTTATTTATAAGCAACTTAGAATATATTTTTTTATTATATTTGCATGACTCGAATATTTACTTAGATTTAATAAAAGAAAATCGTAGTATGAATTGGCTAAGAGTTAGTAATCAATGTAATAATAATA
>NC_090760.1:14783203-14785703 GCF_036898095.1 Palaemon carinicauda
CAGAGGGAGGCCGAGATATCATATCAGAAGAGCGTGCCGGTCATGACGTGTTCCGATAACGCCCTATCTCTCTCTCTCTCTCTCTCTCTCTCTCTCTCTCTCTCTCTCTCTCTCTCTCTCTCTCTCTCTCTCTCTCTCTCTCTCTCTCTCTCTCTCTCGTTTGAAGGACGCCAAGATAACTGAGTCCGTTGGTGGGTAAGGTCTTATTTTGGGTGGACTACTTAATTTTTTTTTTTCTTTTTTTTTCGTATTTTGCAATTATTGGTAAGTTGTCGTTGTGGAAGGGCAGAGGTATTATTATTATTATTATTATTATTATTATTATTATTATTATTATTTTATTATTATTATTATTAATATTTTACTATTATTATTATTATTATTATTATTTTATTATTATTATTATTATCATTATTATTGTTACAATTATTATTATTATTTTCATTATTTTATTATTGTCATTATTCTATTATTATTATTTTATTATTATTATTATTATTATTATTATTATTATTTTTTACTATTATTATTATTATCATTATTATTATTATTATTATTATAACTATTATTATTATTATTATTATTATTATTATTATTATTATTATTAGATAAGCTACAACCATAGTTGGAAAAGCAGGATTTTATAAGCTCAAGGACTCCAACGGGGAAAATAGCCAAGTTAGGAAAGGGAAATAATGAAATAGATAAACTATACGAGAATTAATGAACAATTAATATAAGATATCTTAAAGATCAGTAACATCATTGAAATAGAACTCCCATGTATGAACTGTGAAGAGAGCCTTATGTCAGCCTGTTCAACATAAAAATCATTCACTGTAAGTTTGAACTTCTTAGGAGAATTTTATTATTATTATTATTATTATTATTATTATTATTATTATTACAAGCCAAGCTATAAATCTAGTTGGAAGAAGAAAGATGCTATAAGCCCAAGGGCTCCAACAGGGAAAAATAGCCCAGTGAGGAAAGGAAGTAAAGAAATAAATAAACTGCAAGAGAAGTAATAAACAAGCAAAATAACATATTTTAAGAACAGCTACAGCATTCAATCACACCTTTTATATATAAACTATGAAAACTTACAAACAATAGGAAGAGATATAAGATAGAACAGCGTGCCCGTACGTACCCTCAACCAAGAGAACTCTAATCCAAGACAGTGGAAGGCCATAGTACAGAGGCTATGGCACTACCCAAGACTAGAGCTCAATGGTTTGATTTTGGAATATTTTTCTCCTGGAAGAGCTGCTTACCATAGCTAAAGTCTCTTCTACCCTTACCAAGAGGAAATTAGCCACTGAGCAATTACATCTCAGTGGTTAACCCCTTGTGCAAAGATTTGTTTGGTATTTTCCGTGTTGTCAGGTGTGTGAGGACAGATGAGAATGTGGAAAGAGTAAGCCAGACTATTATGTGTATGTGTAGGCAAAGACAAAATGAGTCGTAACCAAGGAGAGGGGTTCAATGTATTACTGTCTGGCCAGTCAAAGGACCCAATAATGTTGTTGTTGTTGGGGTATTAAAGCCAACACTTGTTGTTGGCACGGGCCTTTCCCTTGGTTGGCCCGTAGACCCAATAACTCTCTAGTTGTAGGATATATAGGTTCGGTGTGTGGTAGTTTTCGGTTAGGGGATTAAATACGCGTATCCTATAGGGACCCCGGCTCCAAAAAGGACCCCAGCTCCAATCCCATGCCTGTATATAACACATCACCAGCCACCCGTTAAGATACTACCGCTAAAGAGTTATGGGTGTCCTTTACTGGCCAGACAGTACTTCATTGGATCCTTCTCTTTGGTTACGGTTCACTTTCCCTTTGAATACACATACACTGAATAGTCTGGCCTATTCTTTACAGATTCTCCTCTGTCCTCATACACCTGACAACACTGAGATTGCCAAACAATTCTTCTTCACACAAGGGGTTAAATACTGCACTGTAATTGTTCAGTGGCTACTATCCTTTTCTTAAGGGTAGAAGAGACTCTTTAGCTATGGTAAGCAGCTCTTCTAGGAGAAGGACACTCCAAAATCAAACCATTGTTCTCTAGTCTTGGGTAGTGCCATAGCCTCTGTACCATGGTCTTCCACTGTCTGGGGTTAGAGTTCTCTTGCTTGGGGGTACACTCGTGCACACTATTCTATCTAATTTCTCTTCTTGTTTTGTTAAGGTTTTTAGTTTATATAGGAAATATTTATTTTATTTTTCCGTGTTTCCTTTCCTCACTGGGCTATTTTCCCTGTTGGGGCCTATTGGCTTATAGCATCTTGCTTTTCCAACTAGGGTTGTAGCTTAGCAAGTAATGATGATAATAATAATAATAATAATAATGATAATAATAATAATAATAATGATGTGGGCCAACACCACAATCAATGGAACACATCATAAGGAGGGGCCCAGTGGGCTCTCTTTGCTCAGCTCAAGACCTCAGGGAGACAAACAACTCTATCCTGTGGATTTGACATTGCTGC
>NC_090760.1:14800296-14825296 GCF_036898095.1 Palaemon carinicauda
ATTCTCGTCCATGATGTCCGATTTTATGTTCAGTGTCTTTTTGTGAAAATACATTTCATTTCTTTTTTGAAGTTTTGATGGAAATTGTTCAGTTTTTTAAGAGAAAAATCTAAATGAATGCCGTATATCAGAGGCTGGAGGCCTCGAGTGAAAAGATTGTCCTGTCAGCTACGCGTTCGCTGTGCCTCTTCCTGACGAAAGGACGTTTTTATCTTTTCAAGAAAATTCATCTTTGTTAAAAGTGGCTCGAAATACAAATATGTGATTAGCGCTCCTCAGTAGCAGAATGGTTACCTGATATTTGCAAATACAGTAAGTGACGATAGATATTACTTAAGAAATACATCAATATGAAGGAAAGATATTCGTCCAGCGTCTTTGATTTCGGCCATTCCATTGGTCATGGCACCCTGTGGAGCCGTGTTCAAGCAAATCTCTTGCCTTCAGGAGATCGTATCCTTAACACGGCGATGACGAGGTATGTCCATTTGAAAAGGAAAGGCATCAGGAAGAGAGGAAAGTGTCTTTGTAACTCGTGCGAGGGGAAGTGTGGGGAAAGTCTGAGCAGTGATGATTCCCTGAAAGTTTTGTGTGTGAAAACTGTTGGTACTTTGACTGTTATGGTGCGCTCCATCACCTCTCTTGTTTGTGCGTTTTTACTCTATTGTTATCACACTCTGTGTGCTCTAAGGCGAACTATATGGGGTGACTGCATGGTTGCTCACTGTGGTAGTGGACAGGCTAACCGTAAATCAAAATTTTCTACCAAGTCTCGTAGTGTGATATTATCTTTAATGTTTATCTCGTTCGTTCCTGTGATTGCCGAAGGCTTCTGTCCTAAAGACTGCGAGTGTGACGACGCGACTCTGTCCTTCAACTGTAACAACGCCAGTCTTCAGGATGTACCCATTCTGTTGAACCCTCAAGTGCAAACCTTACTACTGACTCACAATAAGATCAAGAAATTCTCAGGCTCTCTTGTCTTCTATACTGAGCTGAAGAAACTGGACATATCTCACAATGAGATTATGACCCTCGGAAGCAACAATTTTGCGGCTCTGAACAAATTGGAAGAATTTCGTCTTAGCAATAATCAACTCAGCACCCTTGAAAGTTCTTCCCTTTTGGGCTTAATTAGTGTCAAGGCTCTAATTTTCAACAACAATTTGATTTCTTCCATCGAAGATAGTGCTTTCATGGGCCTTGATAACCTGCAGGAACTTGACCTTTCTAAAAATAAGTTGAAAATCTTGAACGAAAATAGTTTTATATTCCTTCCCACTTTACAGACCCTTAACTTAAGCGGGAATAGGTTAGCAAGTGTACCGAGCATTGGACTCAATAACCTGACGTCACTCCAAGAGCTTGACCTAAGTGACAATCACGTCTCACAAGTGCCTGGCCAAGCCTTCAGTGGCATCACAAAGCTTTCACGCCTAATCCTCGATAAGAACAATATCAGCCACATAGACCCCGGGGCGTTCGTAGGTCTCTCAGAGTTAGCGAAGCTTTCCTTAGCTGACAACCGCCTACTCCATGTTCCCTCCATAGCCCTGAGTGGTTTCTCGGACTTGCGCTGCCTGGACATGAGTGGCAACCTGTTTGAGACCCTTCCTCAAGACTGCTTTGCGGGGTTGTCTTCTCTGTTATCTTTAACAGTGTCTCGCTGTCCAAGATTAAGTTCCATAAGTAGCGAGGCTTTCTTGAGCACTGGTGAACTTGAGACCTTAGTTCTGAGCCACAATCCCCACGTGGCTTCTCTGTCCCCAGCAGCATTTGCTTCATTGCTCAGCCTTCGACACGTGGACCTTACAGCTTGTGGGCTACTCTACCTCACACCTACCCAGGTAGTTCTCTAGATTTCTATTTTTACCCTTTCTAAATGTTCTTGAAATGCATTTAACATGCTATATATCAATTGTGTTTGTTGGTAGTTCATTTGAAATTTTATTTTTGCCATAAACAGCTAGAATTTTTTTATACTTTTATGCTAATTTTTAGAAACTTTTGTCGGATATTTTGTAACAATTTAATCCTCACAGGTTGGTAGCTAAAATTCTCCTAAGTTTATAGGTAACATGTATTATTAATTAATTAATAACATAGAATATGAATTATACTTAAGAAAATTCAAGTCTGTGGATAATTTGTATCTTGAAATATAATGGAAAAAGAAATGAGAATATACTCCTGTGTAGTCCTGGCATGCCAATTAAAGCACAATCCCCAGGCCTTCAAATAGCTTAAATCGTACTTAGGTGTGTAAAATTTCCAGCCAAAATAGTAATGCCAAGTCTACAATGTAGTTTATAGCCCACTATCACTCTAGGGCACTAGTTGACTCCCATAGTTTCCAACGGACGCTTTCAATCTAGGCCACTGCAGTGCCCCAACCAGACAAATACTGAGCAACTATCATTTTGGCATCTTGCTCCTGCAACTAGTGGTAGAAATCAGCAGTTGCCTCCACTTACTGTAAAGCATTGTTTTAAATGGAAGCTTTCATATAACACCTCCCCTCACTGGGCAGCCTCTCATCCTCACCAACAAGGCAGCGAGAAGGAGCTCTCTGTTGGATGCCATTTTTCTTATTGATAAGGAGCAGTGGGTCGATGAGCCACTAGTTTAGGGAATAAACCAGTCGAAAAAACCTATTGTTGACACCAGTGTTCTAAGTTGGAAGAGGGTTTAGAGTCCAGACAGACAGAAATTACAATACCAGTGCCAGTTCTTAGAGCAAACTAATATATATCTTAGAATATAAGTAGGGGCCAGTGAACCTCTGAATTTAACACCACATACAACTTTTATCTTAGAATACAGTGCAGTAAGAAATTATACAATAAAATATAAACCCAAGCCTTAGAATACTTCAATGTAATCCCTAGAATACCATTTGAAGACGGTAGAAAGCCCCTCAATTCAAACGTCCTTGTTCTTTCAGATACCGGTAAATCAGCTGGAGAGTCTACGCGTGTCGGGGAATCCTCTTCACTGCAATTGCTCTATGCTGTGGTTGGCCCGACTTACCTCAGAGGCCAATTCTTCTGCCATCACCATTGACCAGCCAACGTGCGCTAGTCCTCCTACACTTTATGGTAATTATTTTAGTAAGCACATTTTATGATATTTTTTATATTTTATTACTTTTTCTTATCCTGTGTCCAACTACACATGTTCAAGAAACTATAGATATAATGATAATCACGAAACTTGTACATGACCAAAACGAAAATTTTAGACTTGTGACAAAATGATTTAATAAAGCATTTAGAATTAAGAATTGATAAAATATTTTGTATTCAATGAAAATTACCATAAACAGAAAGAGGGATTATTGTTAGAGAACTTATTTCTTTTATACCATGAAGAAAAATGGTTAGATATTTACCCACCTGAATTTAAACCTATCTATTGTTATTATTATTTTGTTGGTACCGTAGTACTGTATAATCATGCCTATGTTTCTTGCACCACAGGTGTGTCCTTACGCGAATTGGGCGAGGGGGGCGTAGGATGTGACGGCGGCTTCGGCCTTTGGACAATCCTGATCTGTGTGGGCGTGACAGCCACCGGCCTCCTCATCATCATCCTCTTCCTCATCTGCCGCTGGAGGACGAAAAGGAAGAAGGAAATGAAGAAACGAAATGGCCAGGACAAGACTCTAGGCATGTGGAGCGATGTCTGGAGACCCGAAAACCACCTCTCTACCACCCACCTCCCACCTCCCCCACCCCCCAACGGAAACGCAGGTGGCCACTACCCTTTACCCTCCCCTCCGCCTCATCTCCGCTCCCCTCCGAGGATGCCCCCAGACCATCCACTTCACCACCTGTCGCATCATCACCACCAGGGCTGCCTTCAGCAGTGCCCTTACGCCACCCTTCACCCTGTGTACCATCCCCTCCTCCACCCGGACCACCACAATTCGACCAGCACCTCCCTGGAGACGCCGCCCTCCACCCTCTACGGAAACTATGCTCAAACGCACTCCAACACCCACAGCCCGAAGTTGAACTGCAGGGGCACGCCCATCGCCCACAGCGAGACCTCCAATTGGTATGAGACCATTCGTAGTGGGGATGAAGGGAGCGTCTTGGAGAACGGGAGGGAGAGCAGATCTGTGACGCCCCTGGATATCTATAACAACAGTCCCAGGAAAGTCCCGGTGACTTACGTTTGAAGAAAATTGATGAGGGTTGTTTTAATCAAGTGAAAGTGTTTTGATTCAGATAAAGACTTCTTTTTGGAAGATATTGCAATACAGATGGGGACATCATATAAGTGGATGAAACTTTTTTATGTAAGAAAGTTATATTAACCAGATTTTGTTTCATGTGCCATTCTAGCACCAGACAATTTTGATTTTGACCATTTTTGACAATTTTGACCCCCTTCATTATCAAAGGCTTTCATCCCCTCCTCCCATCTTCCTAATTCTGACGTCACACACCTGCCGAAGTTCTTATTAGTTGAGTTTCTGCTTCGTCCTTCGCCTCCTCTTGCAATCAAAGTCGAATTTAACATATCAAGGGCCAGTCCATATTGTTAGTGGACCAGCATTCCTAAAACGCATTTGATAAAAGTTGCTTGAGTGTCCCCAAGTGCCACTCAACCTTAGGAACTACTGAAGAAAGTTGCACTGAGCTTATCCATAGGGCACTACACTCACATACTAATAAAAAAAAGGGCAAAGGTTTGCGTACATAAACAAATAAAAAAAAACATGAGCATATATTACACATTAATAAAGATAACCGTTTAATAACCATTCTATGGCTTTTCCCAATAACACCTCCACGGGCATGGTTTTTTTTTTTTTTTTTAATTTTTTGTTATCTCACTTCTATACCCATTCCATAATTAGCTAACACCAAACTTCTATTCAACTTCTATATTTTGTTTTGTCTCGAGACATGATTCCCATCTCATCCTTTTAATGGAAAGGTGATACGAAAGTGTTGTATATTTTTTCTCCCCTAAAATTTTTTTTTTTTTTTTAGAATTAACCAAAGGGTAATCGGCACAGTGACCTTTTTGTTTTTTCTTAATGGTTATCATGTTAACGGGACAAGTTAGCATTAAAAAAAAAAAAAACGGCGCATCCTGAATCTTTTTTTCATATATATTCAAAGTTGTATTTAGCCTGGAATTGCAAAACTTGTCCGACAAGACAAAAGACATTTTTATGCAGTACCATTGAAGCTCACTGGGTTTTCGTATGGTTTGTCAGGAATAAAGATTTTTTCACTTATTTCCTCAAGTTTCATTTGTCCTTTTACGTGTGTGTCATTGGACTCAATGTGAAACTGTATAGCTATTGCAAATGTGGTTCAAGTTTGTTTTCCTTTTGCGTGTGTGTCATTGGAGTCGGTGTGAACCTGTAGAGCTGTTGCAAATGTGGTTCAAGTTTCATTTGTCCTTTTATATGTGGGTCATTTGACTCAATGTGAAACTGTATAGCTTTTGCAAATGTGGTTCAAGTTTCATTTGTCCTTTTACGTGTGTGTCATTAGACTCAGTGTAAACCTGTAGAGCTGTTGCAAATGTAGTTCAAGTTTCTTTTGTCCTTTATGTGTGTCATTGGACTCAATGTGAAACTGTATAGCTATTGCAAATGTGGTTCAAGTTTCATTTGTCCTTTTACCTGTGTGTCATTAGACTCAGTGTGAACCTGTATAGCTGTTGCAAATGTGGTTCAAGTTTCATTTGTCCTTTTACGTGTGGGTCTTTGGACTCAATGTGAAACTGTATAGTTGTTGCAAGTGTGGTTCAAGTTTCATTGGTCCTTTTACGTGTGTGTCATTGGACTTAGTGTGAAACTGTAGAGCTGTTGCAAATGTGGATCAAGTTTCATTTGTTCTTTTACGTCTGGGTCATTGGACTCGGTGTGAACCTGTATAGCTATTGCAAATGTTCAAGTTTCATTTGTCGTTTTTTGTGTGTGTCATTGGACTCAATGTGAAACTATAGTTGTTGCAAATGTGGTTCAAGTTTCATTTGTTCTTTTACGTGTGTCATTGGACTTGGTGTGAACCTGTATAGCTATTGCAAATGTGGTTCAAGTTTCATTTGTTCTTTTATGTGTGCGCCATTGGACTCAATGGGAAACTGTATGGCTTTTGCAAATGTGGTTCAAGTTTCCTTTGTCCTTCTACGTGTGTGTCATTGGACACAATGTGAAACTATAGCTATTGCAAATGCGGTTCAAGTTTCATTTGTTCTTTTACGTGTGTCATTGGACTTGGTGTGAACCTGTATAGCTATTGCAAATGTGGTTCAAGTTTCATTTGTTCTTTTATGTGTGCGCCATTGGACTCGATGGGAAACTGTATGGCTTTTGCAAATGTGGTTCAAGTTTCCTTTGTCCTTCTACGTGTGTGTCATTGGACACAATGTGAAACTATAGCTATTGCAAATGCGGTTCAAGTTTCATATGTCCATATACGTGTGTGTCATTGGACTCAGTGTGAACCTGTATAGCTGTTGCAAATGTTGTTCAAGTTTCATTTGTTCTTTTACGTGTGTCATTGGACACGGTGTGAACCTGTATAGCTGTTGCAAATGTTGTTCAAGTTTCATTTGTCCTTTTACGTGTGTCATTGGACACGGTGTGAACCTGTATAGCTGTTGCAAATTTGGGTCAAGTTTGTTTTCCTTTTGCGTGTGTGTCATTGGACTCAATGTGAACCTGTATGGCTGTTGCAAATGTTGTTCAAGTTTCATTTGTTCTTTTACGTGTGTCATTGGACACGGTGTGAACCTGTATAGCTGTTGCAAATGTTGTTCAAGTTTCATTTGTCCTTTTACGTGTGTGTCATGGGAGTCAATGTGAAACTATAGCTATTGCAAATGTGGTTCAAGTTTGTTTTCCTTTTGCGTGTGTGTCATTGGACTCAATGTGAACCTGTATAGCTGTTGCAAATGTTGTTCAAGTTTCATTTGTTCTTTTACGTGTGTCATTGGACACGGTGTGAACCTGTATAGCTGTTGCAAATGTTGTTCAAGTTTCATTTGTTCTTTTACGTGTGTCATTGGACACGGTGTGAACCTGTATAGCTGTTGCAAATGTGGTTCAAGTTTCATTTGTCCTTTTACGTGTGTGTCATTGGACTCAATGTGAAACTATAGTTGTTGCAAATGTGGATCAAGTTTAATTTGTCCTTTTACGTGTGTGTCATTGGACTCAATGTGAAACTGTATAGTTGTTGCAAATGTGGTTCAAGTTTCATTTGTCCTTTTAGCTGTGTGTCATTGGACTCAATGTGAACCAGTATAGCTGTTGCAAATGTGGTTCAAGTTTCATTTGTTCATTCACGTGTGTGTCATTGGACTCGATGTGAAACTGTGTAGCTATTGCAAATGTGGTTCAAGTTTCATTTGTTCTTTTACGTGTGTGTCATTGGACTCAATGTGAACCTATATAGCTGTTGCAAATGTGGTTCAAGTTTCATTTGTTCTTTTACGTGTCATTGGACTCGATGTGAAACTGTAAAGCTATTGCAAATCTGGTTCAAGTGTGTGTCATTGGAGTCAATGTGTAACTGTAAAGATATTGCAAATGTGATTTTATTATATCTGGTTTATTGTTATTTATTTATTACTGTTGTTGGTTGTTCTTGCAATTATTATTGTTGTCATTAATGTATTATTTGACATTGATTATTTTAATCTGATAAGGATAATGATAGTGATAATAATTATTGATACTATTATTCATTTTTGATAAGGATAGTATTAATAGTCAATATTATTGTTATTATTATTATTATTATTATTGTTGTTATCAGTATTATTATTACCATCATCTACCCAGATAGACTCTACAACCCAAACGATTTTTTATTGTTAATTTTTTTTTTCATATTTCTTCAATAATCTTTGTACATATCAAAAACATACATCCCCCTCAACTTCAATTTACCATCTTGTGTGTACCACGCACCAGTTAAATGTCAAGCATGAAACATTATCTTCAGTGTTTTGCAATGCTTTAATGCAATATGTTAGACATGGTAATATAAGCTGCAGTGAGTACTCTCGGTGAGTTGAGTTGCTGAAGCACCTTCTAGAAGATTTTTAAAGTGCCTTCTTTTATATATATATATATATATATATATATATATATATATATATATATATACATATATATATATATATATACAGTATATATATATATATATATATATATATATATATATATATATATATATATAAAGATGTGTATATGTTATATACTTATATACACATATAATTATGTATGAATATATCCAGGAATATATTTATATGCATGTATATATATATATATATATATATATATATATATATATATATATATATATGTATATATATATAAATACCCAGCATATATTTATATATATATATATATATATATATATATATATATATATATATATATATATATATATATATATATATATAAGTCTTTAGGTGTTGCCATCTCTTGTGTTCAAGAATAGAACGGACAAACCCACCTCCAAAAACTTTGTCAAGAACTGGGAAGAAATACCCACTGCCTTCTAAAGTATAGACCTACCCTGATGACGTCACAATCTCTAAAAGGAATTAAAACTATTTTGTAGGCATATAATGAGACAAATTGTATGGTAGTTGTCCTGCACCGTTATCCATCCATTATTTAACAGGTAAAGTATGAATGTGGCAGTAACTATGGTGAGCTTTTTACTGAAGCCACACTCTGATAGAGGTAGTTACTTCACTTTGATGTCTGTGGGGGATACCTCAACTTGGTGAAAGGTGAAAGGGTTTGTGTATCACCATGATCAGCAAAGCTGGTCTAATGATGGCCACCCATACTAGGTTGGGTTGTTGTGAGCGATCTTACTGAAATTTCAAACTATCAAGCCACACTGGACAGTGTGATATGTCTGAGGCCTTTGTCCTTCAGTGGACTAGAAACGCTGCATTTGTTATATATATATATATATATATATATATATATATATATATATATACATATACATATATATATATATATATATATATATATATATATATATATATATATATATATATATATGTATATATATATATATATATATATATATATATATATATATATATATATATAACAAATGCAGTTTTTCTAGTTCACTGAAGGACAAAGGTTGCATTGGGAATATATATATATATATATATATATATATATATATATATATATATATATATATATATATATATATATATATATATATATATATATATATATATATATATATATATATATATATATATATTCCCAATGCAACCTTTGTCCTTCAGTGAACTAGAAAAACTGCATTTGTTATATATATATATATATATATATATATATATATATATATATATATATATATAATATATATATATATATATATATATATATATATATATATATATATATACACACACACATATATATATATATATATATATATATATATATATATATATATATATATATATATATATATATATATATTCCCATTGCAAAGCAATTACAAATGCCATTTCATTTCCCTCGTGTCCTCAGAAGCGACAAACGAGGGCTAAAAATGCATCTTGGTACAAAGTCTTGTCCTCGGGGTCACACCAATGGCGAACCAGGCGGAAAAACCTATTTATCCTTTCTTGAACGTCAATGGGAGTTGAAATAACATTCCCTGAAAAGGGAAAGAGGAATATTCGAAAATCTATTCAAAATGCCATTCTTGGAATTGTATTTACGATAATTTTTCAATATGGAAGCATTGTTGATATTATGATAATCGTAGGGGTAAGTTAACAATATTAAAATAAGTATTTGATTGTCATCCGAGGCTAGACAGTTTAGTCTCAACCTGAGCTCCCACGGGATCGTTTTCAAGTCCAGATATAAACTAAATATTCCTAAATAATTTATAAACAGCCATCGAGTAAATCTATAAATATTGACCTAATTTGTGGTGTATATTCGTATAAATATCAACCATTGCCCCTATACTCAATATCACCGAAACTCCACCAGCTAAACCATAGACGCTCATTTAACAATCCGTTAAAACCCGTTTAAAAATTATATGATTAAGACTATATCCTATTGAACATAAGAGCTTTTTATCGTATGCATGTTAAAGTAATACAATTAAATTTAAATTATTAATGAGGAATAACTAAGCTCTCATTTGTAGTTCAAAGTTGCCAAGTCGGCCATATTGGTAGTCTTTCTTACAACGTTGTGTCGAGTCCGTTGTCAGCGTAACTTTGAACGAATATTAGCGCTTACGATGGTTATTGACGACAGGTGAATTTATATTGAAGTGATTGATTCCGTTAAGAACTATGTCGATCTAAAAATGAAGCGATTGGGAGACAAACAGTGTTCAAAGAGACGATTTCGAAAGAAATCAAACGACTGACCACGCCATAAGCCATTTTCGTCTGTACGAATGCAGCTAGGCATCGAAAAACATTCACGTAAGTTAAAGTCCATCGTATTATATCGTTATTTGTTATTAACTTATCCTATTGTTATTTAAGGTTCATTTATTTTCATTGGTTTCATTGTAGTGTATTACAGGGCAATGTAACCTAGGAAAACAACTACTTTTTCTTATAGAAAAAATTACGCTCTCTTCATTTGCGACGGAAACGAGTGTCATTTTTTAAGAGCGTAATTTTTTCTATAAGAAACAGTAGTTTTTTTCCTAGGTTACATTGCCCTGTAATTCACTACAAAAATACCTTTTCATTTTATATTCTGCGAAGTTGATGAAAAATAACAAACGGTGGTTGAAATTTATAGTTCGGTTTTTTGTCGCCAGAGTGTCTTGAATCTTTTTCATCAGTCCTGTTACCATTTAGGGCAGTGTTTCCCAATCTTTTTTTAAATGATTACCCCAAAATTTTATTTCCCTACTAATCAATTACCCCATTGAACATATACCCGGTAACATCGGATGTTTTTTTTTTTTTTTTTTTTTTTTTTTTTTTTTTTTTTTTTTTTTTTTTTTTTTTTTTTTTTGCAGCCACCAGATGAATTGTATTATTATTATTATTATTATTACTATCCAAGCTACAACCCTAGTTGGAAAAGCAAGATGCTATAAGCCCAGGGGCTCCAACAGGGAAAAATAGCCCAGTGAGGAAAGGAAATAAGGAAATAAATAAATGAAGAGAACAAATTAACAATAAATCATTCTAAAATAAGAAACAACGTCAAAACAGACATGTCATATAATAAACTATCAACAACATCAAAAACAAATATGTCATAAATAAACTATAAAAAGACTATGTCCGCCTGGTCAACAAAAAAGCATTTGCTCCAACTTTGAACTTTTGAAGTTCTACTGATTCAACCACCCGATCATGTTGGCTGCTTATAGTTTTCCTAAAAAATAATTATTGCAGATTTTGTGTATGAATTATGGCAATAATTATGGGAATGTGAATAACTCAATTTCAGAACATCTTGATTACCCCAAAAATATGGGTCCATTACCCCACTGGGGTAATTTACCCCAGGGTTGGGAAACAATGATTTAGGGGAAGAAATACTGTTTCGTGATAATCTCCAGTCATAATTTATTTAATTTATAAGATTTAACAACTTTGCTTCGCTAAAGGTTAAATATCCACTGAAAGGTTTGTTGAGTGAAGTATGGAAAAATAATCAAAATATACTTTTTAAATGCTAATAGCTGTAAAAATTTAACTTCGAGAATGTATTACCGTGATCCAAAGTAATGAATTTTTTTTAATTGAGAAAATCTGTGTCAATTGAAGTTGTTTTTATTAGAAATTGGCCCATTCATTTTTTCTTTTTTGGCTTCATAGGCCTACACGTCGAAGTATGTTATTAACAGTTAACCCAATTATTGTTTGACTAACTTGCTTTTCCTTCATAAGCCTACTTGTCTATGGAACGTTTTTGTTATATATATATTTTACGGTATTAACTACAGTATTTAAATGTATGTAGAGGATTTTTTTAGGCTAAATAACCTTACTGTAAATTTATATAACAAGTGTTTAGTTCAGCATACCATGTGATAGCCTAGTGTACATCACGGCCCATGTGATTTGATGGTTGGTTTTGGGACGAGGTTATGGGTCTACCTGCTGGGTTATCGTCAGCAGGAAGAGCTTATAGGTCTACCTGCTGGGTTATCATCAGCAGGAAGAGGTTATAAGTTTACCTGCTTGGTTATCCGCAGAAAAAGCTTTTAGGTCTACCTGCTGGGTTATCATCTGCAGGAAGAGCTTATAGGTCTACCTGCTGGGTTATCATCTGCAGGAAGAGCTTATAGGTTTACTTGCTGGGTTATCATCTGCAGGAAGAGCTTATAGGTCTACCTGCTGGTTTAGCATCAGCAGAAAGAGGTTATAGTTTTACCTGCTTGGTTATCATCCGCAGAAAAAGCTTATTGGTCTACCTGCTGGGTTATCATCAACAGGAAAAGGTTATAGGTCTACCTGCTGGGTTATCATCAGCAGGAAGAGGTTATAGGCTACCTGCTGATTTATCTTCAGCAGGAAGAGGTTATAGGCTACCTGCTGATTTATCATCAACAGGAAAAGGTTATAGGTCTACCTGCTGGGTTATCAGCAGGAAGAGGTTATAGGCTACCTGCTGACTTGTCATCAGCAGGAAGAGGTTATAGGCTACCTGCTGATTTATCATCAGCAGGAAGAGGTTATAGGCTACCTGCTGATTTCTCATCAGCCGGAAGAGGTTATAGGCTACCTGCTGATTTCTCATCAGCAGGAAGAGGTTATAGGCTACCTGCTGATTTCTCATCAGCAGGAAGAGGTTATAGGCTACCTGCTGATTTCTCATCAGCAGGAAGAGGTTATAGGCTACCTGCTGATTTCTCATCAGCAGGAAGAGGTTATAGGCTACCTGCTGATTTCTCATCAGCAGGAAGAGGTTATAGGCTACCTGCTGATTTCTCATCAGCAGGAAGAGGTTATAGGCTACCTGCTGATTTATCATCAGCAGGAAGAGGTTACAGGCTACCTGCTGATTTATCATCAGCAGGAAGAGCTTGTAGGTCTACCGTCTGGGTTATCATTAACAGAAAAAGGTTATAGGTGTTCCTGCTGGGTTATCCTCAGCAGGAAGAGGTTATAGGTCTACCTGCTGAGTTACCAGCAGGAAGAGGATATAGGTTTACCTGCTGGGTTATCAGCAGGAAGAGGTAATAGGTTTACCTGCCGAGTTATCATCAGCACGAGGAACTGATAGGTCTACCCTCTGGGTTATCATTAACAGGAAAAGGTTTTAGGTCTACCTGCTGGGTTATCCTTAGCAGTCAGCTGGAAGAGGTTATAGGTCTATCTGCTGAGTTACCATCAGGAAGAGGATATAGGTTTACCTGCTGGGTTATCAGCAGGAAGAGGTAATAGGTTTATCTGGTGGGTTATTGTCAGCAGAATGAGGTTATAGGTTTACCTGCTGAGTTATTATCTGCCGGAAGAGGTTATAGGTCTACCTGCTGGGTTATCATTAACAGGAAAAGGTTATATGTCTACTTGCTGGGTAATCATCAGCAGGAAGAGGTTATAGGTCTACCTGCTTGGTTATCATCAGTAGGAAGAGGTTATAAGTTTACCTGGTGGGTTATCAGCAGGAAGAGGTTTTAGGTTTACCTGGTGGGTTATCGTCAGCAGGAAGAGGTTATAGGTGTACCTGCTGGTTATTATCAGTAGGAAGAGGTTATAGGTCTACCTGCTGGTTATCAAAAGCAGGAAGAGGTTTTAGGTTATCTGCTGGGTTATCATCAGCAGGAAGAGCTTATAGGTTTACCTGCTGGGTTATCATCAGCAGGAAGAGCTTATAGGTCTACCTGCTGGTTATCATCAGCTATTGTCTGGTCTCCAATGGTCTCATTTTTGGGTGGAGGGGTGTTGGGGCTGATCATTTGTATGTATGGCGTTCTCTATGACATTGTCGTGGTCCTTGCCTCTGCCACGCATGACGACTTTTTAAACCTCAAGATGGCTATAGATAGGCATAGATCTATTGACAAATTTTTCTTATTAGTAACTAATAATTTTATGGCCTACCATTATAAAGCATACGAAAACAGTTTTTAACTTTAAATTGTATTGTCTATAATAATACTTAAAACCCTTTTTTTTTTTTTGCGTATAGTTCATTTTAAAAATTATTTTGGTATCAATTCCTTGTTGCCTAACTGGCTCTTAAATATGCGTGTATGTATAACATAGTTGATTAATGAAATGTTCAAGGTTAGAACAATTGCATTTTCAAGCCCTAGTTATTTAGGCAGGTCAGCTTAAACAAGCATAGGTGGCCTTGTTAGGATAACATTTGAAGTTAACGTGGCATTACAAAGGATTTAACCTTTGTTCCTGTTTCGTTCCTTCCATATTGTTCAACTTTCTATAACACATCACAGTTTGTAAGTTTACCTATGCATTAAATGGTCTCCCAGGCTACAACGTCAAGCTAATATGGTCCAATTCCATATATCAAATTAAATAATCACATTAATTATCTTTTCAGGAAGTATAAGCAAAACAGGATTTGCTGCTCATTAAAAGAAAAAAAATGCTAGGCTTACTCCTTTGTGAGTTTCAAATAATTTCACTGTTTACCTTAAGAAAAGTTTGCCTTAAAGTAAGTCTTATGTGCAGGATGAATAACGATAAGTAATATGCAAATCAGAAACATATATTCTGTCCGAATTCAAGATAAAAAAAAAACGGCCTATCTTTTTTTTTTCTATCTCCCTGCCAGTGAAGCTATAAGAAGCAAGGAGTTTTATTTAGTTTTGTAGGAAATATTACGTGTTGCAGTAGTAAACCTAGATTTATATAATTGATAACGAAGAAATAACCATGTTTAATTATTAGAATGCACTGGCACAATGGCAGTGATTAGTATGCGTCATCTCTTAACGTCAATGGGCTAGCCATACTGTATATGAGTAGGCCTACCTTACGATGTATTACGGCTTTTTTTTTTTCTTGTGTGTGTGTGTGTGTGCAGTGTTTGGATGCTAGTAAAAAGGTTAGAAAGATTTTTAAATATATATAAATTTCATGAAGAGGTTTGTCGAGTCGAATTTATACATCATTGGTAATTTTTCAAAGAATTGCCTATATAAATGGTAGACCTAACCAAATTCATGCTTTTCTCCCCTGCAATTCTTCATATTTATTACATTCTCTCTCTCTCTCTCTCTCTCTCTCTCTCTCTCTCTCTCTCTCTCTCTCTCTCTCTCTCTCTCTCTCTCTCTCTCTCTCTCGTTTCCATGTCATTAGAATGGGCCAACCATTTTTTTTCATGTGTTATATAAAAGGAAAATTCAAGCTTTCCAAGTGTAAATGCAAATTAACTGGAAATGAATAATTTTAATTATCACTTTTATTCTTAGTATATCGCAACATATGGTACTTAACTGGTTTTAACAATAATAATATTTCCTTACAGTATCCAAATGTAACATTATATAATTAATATTGGTTATAGACCTTATAATTAACTATACGTCTTCCCCAAGATTTGCCGAAATCATTAGTATAGTTAGAATAGAAATTTCGTTTTCTTTGGTTGAAACTCGCAAGTAAAAGAAAACTATTTGATGGGTAACTCGCGTAATAAGTTTGTATCTTTCATGCCCCTTTTCGAATATAAACTATTTTAATATCGATATATTATTATATATTTTATCGATAATATTTTCAGAGGGTATTTTTCTATCTAAATTCTATAGCTGTGTTGGCGCTCACAATTATGTGTTTAGTATTAAAAACTTTTTTTTTTCTTTTTTTTTTTTAAATTGAGTTTAAAATGGAATATATCAATGAAAGAGATCAAGGAATGAGAGGTTGAATGTTTATTTTTTCTTATTGTCGTAATACATACATTAAACATATTTGGCATTTTGCTTTTATTTCATTATTATAGGTCATACACTTCTAATATATAGCGGAGGCTAGACACTTACGATATATGGGTATAAAACGGATATATATATTTTTTGAAGTATCCTTGTGAGCTTGAATTTTTGACGTTAATTTTAGATTGTGAATTCTATCATTACTCATTTAGTAATAATCGTTCCTCTTTTTAATTGAACAGCAATTTTTCTTAGTTCAGTTCTCCTTTCTCGACTTCTTATTTGAAGTTTCTATTCATTTCCAAATAACTTCATTGGATAAAGACAAAGTTTTTATGTCAAAGATCAGTAACTCTCTCTGGAGGATTGAATTTTGTTTTCAATAGAGGTGGTTCAGGTTTTGAGAAATTGGTAAAAGTCAGGTAGATAGTATTAAATTCTAAGCATTGATTTTTCAACGCAGCAAAATATGCAATTATTCTATATTTTGCAGTGGTGCGATACGTTTACACTTTAGTATACTTGACGTAAAGACACTAAGCTATGACTTGTTGCGTGTGTATACATGCAGTAACATTATTATTATTATTATTATTATTATTATTATTATTATTATTATTATTACTTGCTAAGCTACAACCCTAGCTGGAAAAGCAAGATCCCATAAGCTCAGGGCCCCCAACAGAGAAATAGCCCAGTGAGGAAAGGAAACAAGGAAAAATAAGATATTCTAAAAACAGTAACAACATTGAAATAAACATTTCCTATATAAACTATTAAAAATAACAAAAGAGGAAGAGAAAATAAATAGAATGGTGTGCCCAAGTGTACCCTCAAGCAAGAGAACTCTAACATGTTATGTAACTGTCTCACAATGCAGCATCGTGTTGCATGGCTGTCACTGACTGTCACATGGTGTTACAGGTTGTGTGGCTGTTATATGCTGTTGTGTAGAGCTCATTATGCGGCTATCTTATGCTCTAGGATAGCATGTGGATGCTACATTCTGTGCCCTGTTTTATTCCTTTTCCCATGCTGTAACACGTTACAGGGTTGACCCATTGTGACATGGGTCTATCACATGCTGTACCAACATGACATCCACCCACTGAAGGCAGTTGATAAGTCACTTGACGTAACATGTTACATGACTATCACATACTATAATATGATACGTGGCTCTCACATATGATAGCTTGCAACACGACTGTCACTTGCTGTAACACTTTACATCTCTGTAACATGCTGTAACATTTTACGTTGATTCCACTGTGGGAACATTTTTATCAGATGCATTAATTTCAAAGAAAGTAAACATCCGAAATCAACTTAAAAATGTTGAACATTTGCCCTTTGCTCTTGCAAATATTATTCCTCTCTTTTTTATTTTTTTTATTTTTTTTTCAAATAATTTTTAATATATTTTTGAACCGTCACTAGAATAATAACTTATTTCTAAGAAGCCAATAACAACCACTTCTACCATCGTTCATATTTACAGTATATAGTTATTCAATTTTGATCGAAGCTATTATAGTAATTAAAACATTTTAATCCATTTAACAAGCATATAACTATGCATTGCTCCCAAGGGGTAGTCAGTGTGTATGCTGGACTATGGGAAGAACAATCTACTTGTACTACCATATACTGCTTGTTAGAAGCTCTTTTAGAAGAAGGACTCTCTCAAGTCTAAAATCAAACCATTGTTCTCTAGTCTTGGGTAGTGCCCTGTTCCATGGTCTTCAACTGTCTTGGGGTAAAGTTCTCATCCTTGAGGGTACACTCAGGCTCACTCCTCTATCTCATTTATCTTCCTCTGGTTTTTAATGTTGTTATTGTTCTTAAAGTATTTTATTTTAATTGTTTATTACTTCTCTTGTAGTTGATTATTTCCCTATTTCCTATCCTCACTGGACTATTTTTCCCTGTTGGAGCCCCTGGGCTAATAGCATCGTGATTTTCCAACTAGTGTTGTAACTTAGCAAATAATAATAATAATAATAATAATAATAATAATAATAATGTAATCTGGCTCCAATGTTAGGAATTATCTTTCATAGCCATAGCTTCGTCGTAAGAAGGGGGCGCCTCTAAAAACTTAGGATTCAAATGACACATGATAGGTGCCGCCTCTTGATACTGATTGTGCGCTCGCGACAATGCTGGAACGCCAGGACTTTCGTCGTTTGTTGACATTGCGAAGTTCGTGTAGGTTGGTGGATGCTGGGTACGATAATTCATCCTAGCATCCGGTCTCTCGGTGGTCGAAGTGCCCTGGTGTCTGTTACTCCTTTGGTTTCTGTTGTGAAAAGGGGAGGGATTTTTTCTTTTTAGTTTTGAGATGCTTGTAATCACGAATAGGCTGATGAATTCAATTTACAGTTTATATATGAAAAATCTATTCTAATTGTGTTGCTGTTCTTAGAGCGTTTTATTTTGATTGTTCATTACTTCTCTTGTAGTTTATTGATTTCTTATTTCTTACTTCCTTTCCAACTGGGATATTTTTCCGTGTTGGAACCCGTGGGCTTATAGCATCTATTTTTCCAACTAGGGTTGTAGGTTAGTAAATAATGATGATGATGATGATGATAATAAAAATAATGACAAAATGTCATGTTAATAGCAGTTCCTTGTTTGACAATATATTGTTAAATTATTTAATGATTGAGCATTTTTAAAATCGGAATTATAGAATATATCCATTTGTACCCCCATAGAATTCATCCATAATCTACAAAAGGAATTAGTGACGTAATCTATCTGTACAATGTTTAGTTTTAATGTTTTTATTAAAATAAATAATCTTTGGTTATTTTTATATAAAAGAAACACTTACCGAGTGAAAGTTCGACCTAGAAAGGCTCTCTCCCACGAGTTCCTGTAGGAGGGCGGCATGTCCTCCTCACTTTCTTCGACGTTTCTCACTACTCTTTTGAATCGGAACCAGTAAGCAGTGCATGTCACGAATGTCGATGTAGCTGCTAAAATGCCTGCAAGTAAAACGTTTACACCGCTTTAAGAAGGCTAAAATTACAGGCTATACCACCAGTTGCACTCACTGCACAGCCTCTACAACGTTTACAACGATTCAAGAAGGCTAAAATTATAGGCTATAGCACCACTTGCACTCACTGCGCAGCCTCTACAATGTGTACAGCGTTTCAAGAAGGCTAAAATTACAGGATATACCACCACTTGCACTCACTGCGCAGCCTCTACAACGTTTACAACGCTTCAAAGAAGGCTAAAATTACAGGCTATACCACCACTTACACTCACTGCGCAGCCTCTACAATGTTTACAACGCTTCAAGAAGGCTAAAATTACAAGCTATACTACCACTTGCACTTACTGTGCAGCCTCTACAACGCTTCAAGAATACTAAAATTACAGGCTATACCACCACTTGCACTCACTGCTCAGCCTCTACAACGTTTACAACGCTTCAAGAAGGCTAAAATGACAGGCTATACCACCACTTGCACTCACTGCGCAGCCTCTGCAATGTGTACAGCACTTCAAGAAGGCTAAAATTACAGGCTTTACCACCACTTGCACACACTGCACAGCCTCTAAAACGTTTACAACGCTTCAAGAAGGCTAAAATTACAGGTTATACCACCATGCACTCATTGTGCAGTCTCCACAACGTTTACAACGGTTCAAGAAGGCTAAAATTACAAGCTATACCACCACTTGCACTCACTGTACAGCCTCTACAACGTTTGCAACGGTTCAAGAAGGCTAAAATTACAAGCTATACCACCACTTGCACTCACTGCGCAGCTTCTACAACGTTAAACGCTTCAAGAAGGCTAAAATTACAGGCTGTACCACCACTTGCACTCACTGAGCAGCCTCTACAATGTTTACAACGCTTCAAGAAGGATAAAATTACAATCTATACCACCACTTGCACTTACTGCGCAGCCTCTACAACGCTTCAAGAATACTAAAATTACAGGCTATACCACCACTTGCACTTACTGCGCAGCCTCTACAACGCTTCAAGAAGGGTAAAATTACAGGCTGTCCCACCAGTTGCACTCACCGCACAACCTCTACAACGTTTACAACGCTTCAAGAAGGCTAAAATTACAGGTTATACCACCAATTGCACCCACTGCGCAGCTTCTACAACGTTTACAACACTTCGAGAAGGCTAAAATTACAGGCTATACCACCACTTGCACTCACTGCGCAGCCTCTACAACGCTTCAAGAAGGCTAAAATTACAGGCTGTACCACCACTTGCACTTACCGCGCAACCTGTACATTACAACGTTGATAACGCTTCAAGAAGGCTAAAATTATAGGCTATACCAAAACTTGCACTCACTGCGCAGCCTCTACAACGTTTACAGCACTTCAAGAAGGCTAAAATTACAGGCTGTACCACCACTTGCACTCACTGCACAGCCTCTAAAACGTTTACAACGCTTCAAGAAGGCTAAATTTACAGGTTATACCATCACTTGCACTTACCGCGCACCCTCTGCAACATTTCCAACGCTTCAAGAAGGCTAAAATTACAGGCTGTAACACCACTAGCACTCACTGGGCAGCCTCTACAACGTTTACAACACTTCAAGAAGGTTAAAATTACAGGCTATACCACCACTTGCACTCACTGAGCAGCTTCTACAATGTTTGCAACGCTTCAAGAAGGCTAAAATTACAGGCTATACCACCAGTTGTACTCACTGCGCAGCCTCTACAACGTTTACAACGCTTCAAGAAGGCTAAAATTCTTGGCTATACCACCACTTGCACTCAATGCGCAACATCTACAACATTTACAACCATCCAGAAAGCTCAAATCACTGGCAGCTCTTAATGTTTAAAGCCAATAGGTTATGGCAGCTTATATGCTTTAATCTTAAGCAACTTCCAAGTAAACTTAAAAGCTATGATGTGATTGATTAATTACGCGTATGAGATTGGCGTTACAAATTCTAGAACAATTATGTTTCAGAAGAAGAAAGCATTTAATACAGTGCTTTTAATCTTGAATTCAAACACACCATAATGTCCCCTTGAATATCTGGCCACCACTTTTGTTAGTTGTCAATATGAAAAAATTTATAAAATCTACGAAGTACAGGGACCACGGATTACCTTTAACAACAGACAAAGATAGACTGAATCCTAATGCAAATTTTTGATATATTTCAACATCTTTTAATATTTTGAGTCCCTTATGCTAAAGAAAAAATCAGGCTTACCTCCAAGAAAGACCAGTGCGAATCCCCCTCGTAGAGACCCGCTGCCAATAAGAAGACCCAATCCAGCAAACAGAATCAAGTAGGAACCGAAGAAGAAACATCCAATGAAGCACCACTGAAAGATTAGTTTACAATTAGTTTAGATATAAGATAATTAATGGATTAGATAATGGGACTTCTTGCGCCGTCAAATTTTGGTTAAAATTGGTCTATCGATTCTGAATTTATCTTTTTATTTACACCCAGTTGTTATTTAGAAGAATTTTCTGTAATGTGAAAGAACAGTACGAAACCAAGAGAATACTAACATTCAGGTCATACTGTCTTGAGAACAGATAGGTAGGAGGAGATAGTTTACAATGGACTGTAGCAGAATTATAATGTAGCATCCTTTGCTGGGTTTTTGTGTAATCTTTAATTGACAATATTTATGAAATTTGAAACTCTCCCTTAACATAGTGAAAGGGTTTGGTATTGCCATGACCACAAAGCTGTACTTAGTCAAGGCAACCCATATTAGGTTGGTTTCCTGCGAGCGATCAGACAAAACATGATGAAAGGGTTTGCGCATTGCCATGACCAGCAAAGCTGCACTAGTCAAGACAACCCATACAAGGTTGGTTTGCTGTGAGCAGTCAAACGCAAAACATGGTGAAAGGGTTTGCGTATTGTCATGACCAGCAAAGCTGCACTAGTCAAGGCAACTCATACTAGCTTGGTTTGCTGTGAGCGATCAGACGCAAAACAGGGTGAAAGGGTTTGCGCATTGTCATGACCAGCAAAGCTGCACTAATCAAGGCAACTCATACTAGCTTGGTTTGCCGGGAGCGATCAGATGTTGAACAGGGAGAAAGGGTTTACGTATTGTCATGACCAGCAAAGCTGCACTAGTCAAGGCAACTCATACTAGGTTGGTTTGCTGTGAGCGATCAGATGTTGAACAGGGAGAAAGAGTTTACGTATTGTCATGACCAGCAAAGCTGCACTAGTCAAGGCAACTCATACTAGGTTGGTTTGCTGTGAGCGATCAGACGTTAAACAGGGAGAAAGGGTTTACGTATTGTCATGACCAGCAAAGCTGCACTAGTCAAGGCAACTCATACTAGGTTGGTTTGCTGTGAACAATCAGACGCAAAACAGGGTGAAAGGGTTTACGTATTGTCATGACCAGCAAAGCTGTACTAGTCAAGGCAACTCATACTAGCTTGGTTTGCTGGGAGCGATCAGACGCTAAACAGGGTGAAAGGGTTTGCGTATTGTCATGACCAGCAAAGCTGCACTAGTCAAGGCAACTCATACTAGGTTGGTTTGCTGTGAGCGATCAGATGCTGAACAGGGAGAAAGGGTTTACGTATTGTCATGACTAGCAAAGCTGCATTAGTCAAGGCAACTCATACTAGGTTGGTTTGCTGTGAACAATCAGACGCAAAACAGGGCGAAAGGGTTTACATATTGTCATGACCAGCAAAGCTGTACTAGTCAAGGCAACTCATACTAGGTTGGTTTCCTGTGAGCAATCAGACAAGACGTAATGAAAGGGTTTGTGCATTGTCATGACCAGAAAAGCTGTACATACTCAAGGCAACCCATACTAGGTTGGTTTGCTGTGAGCAATCAGAGAAATCATAATGAAAGGGTTTGCGCATTACCGTGACCAGCAAAGCTGTACAAGTCAAGCCAACCTTTAATAGGTTGGTTTGCTGTGAGTGATCAGACGCAAAACATGGTGAAAGGGTTTACATATTGTCATGACCAGCAAAGCTGTACTAGTCATGACAACTCATACTAGGTTGGTTTCCTGTGAACGATCAGACAAAACTTGGTGAAAGGATTCGCGTATTGCCGTGACTAGCAAAGCTGTACTTACAAGGCAACCTATATTAGGTTGGTTTGCTGTGAACGATCAGACACAACTCTGGTTAAAGTTTTCAGTGTACTGTAACGTATGACTCTTTACTTGCAGGGCGATAGGTTTTACTGGAACATTTTATCTAATTAATTTTGGGTAACAAACTGCGCGCTATCAAGGTACTACTAGACTTTGCAAGAATGAATCAGATTTACTTAAGAAGCGCTTTTCGTCTTCGTTGTATCCTTAAGTAGCAATTGCTATCTACTCAACAATAGGAAGGTGTGTGTGAAGTTGGTGCCCATGTTTGTTTATAACTAGTGTACACGACCCGTCAAAAATGACGGCTAGATATATAGATAGCGAAGCACACATGCACCCCTCTACTCCCTCCTCCCCCCTTACCCTAGGGATGGGAAGAATTCAGCGGGGACTATAGTGTATATATATATATATATATATATATATATATATATATATATATATATATATATATATGCATACTATATATGTGTGTGTGTAAATAAATATATGTACATATATGTATGTATGATAAATTTTGCACATTTAGACGTGTTTTTCATATTCAAATAAGCCATTTATAAAAAAAATATATATGGCTTATTTGAATATGTATATATATATATATATATATATATATATATATATATATATATATATATATATATTCAAATAAGCCATATATATTTTTTTATAAATTCAAATAAGCCATTTATAAAAAAAAATATATATGGCTTATTTGAATATGTATGTATATATATATGTATATATATATATATATATATATATATATATATATATATATATATATATATATATATATATATATATATATATATATAGACTCGTGCTCTTTATTATTTAGGGGAGATAACGAAATAGTTATAACTAAACTTTCCTTTTTAGTTAACTTTTGAGCAACTTGATAGGAATAATATCCGGTCAAATTAACAACAGATAGAATATAATTTTGATTGCAAAATTGATATTATACACATTTCAACCTATTACATTGACCTACTAAATCTATGGTCTACCGTTTCATGAATAAAACTCTCCTAACTAAAAGTCAGAATTGCAAGTGTTATTTTTAGGCCAGCCAACCATACATCCGAATTCGTGACTCCGTGGTTTGAAAGCAGAGATGTCGAAATATTTCCAGTGTGGCATCAAAACTCGAGACTGTTAAATTCCCTACCAATGGAATGTTCTGCTCTAGTAGTCTTGCCAGCGTGTTAGGGCTACCAAAAAGGTATCTGGGACGTGTGTACCAGCATGGAAATATTCCTTAATGGTACCGTGATTGTATGATTATTATTATTAGGATTCCCCATAGGGGAATACTATTATTATTATTATTATTATTATTATTATTATTATTATTATTATTATTATTATTATTATTATTATTCTTTCCGCGCGTTTTTTTCGCAAGAAATCTGAAATAATTATCATAGGTAGCCTATGGTAAGAATATGCAATAGACCCAGTTTAAGTGACCTTGACCTACTTTTCAAGGTCACCGGGGCTTTTAAAGGCAAAATTTGTAAAATTCGAAATTGTCCTTAGCCCTAAAGTATAAGCCGTATGGCTAAAGGCCTTATGGATAATGATACAGAGGTAAATCCCCAGATATTGCCCTACTTTAATGCAAGTAGGTCAAGGTCGCTAATGGCCAAACCGGCTCAAAACAGCTTTGTTTCCGAGATTTCAAAAACCGGAAGGCCCAGAGCCCTGATCTTAGTGGCATATGATGCCCTATATATTTATCTAAGGTTAGTTTAACTTTTGTAGCGACTGCTTAATTACTTTTTTTTTAATATAGATTTTTAACTATTTTTGACATTGCAGAGATCGTGACTTTGGCAATTTCTACATGAAATGCTGGTTTTTGGTCATAGCATGCTATAGTAAACTATCCCAAACATATGCATGAAACCCCCAAATCAAATGTCAAATTTGACCTTGACCCTCATTTTCAAGGTCATATGGTTATTTCATGGAGAAATATTAACGTAGGCTGAAGT
>NC_090760.1:14827796-14832796 GCF_036898095.1 Palaemon carinicauda
TTAAATGAGGCTTAAATGGAGATGCTTAAAACAAGTAAATGTTGTGTAAGGGAGATTTGTGGTAGATATAGAGCGGGGTCGTGTGGTTATATTACAAGACGACGCTATTACCTAAACACTTTTATTTCGAATGACGTCATAGACTTTTCGACTTATCGGGGTGTAACGTCAGAGACCGAATTAAATTGCTATAGTATAATCACAATTAGTTTCTAATTACTGTAGTTTCCAGTTAAAATGATGATGGATGAGTTGGTAATTCAAAAGCTTGGAATTGATAAAGACATAATTACGTAGTAAATTGTAATCAGCTGATAGACGTACAGGTTAGCGAATGATGCAATAAGTTTTGAATTTACAGGCCATTCTATCAGCAAGGGAAGAAAATTAATATTGATATGAGCTGCGTGTAAATCAAAATATATCTTACGGTATGTGATACTCTACCCGAGAATGTATACTGAATTAATGATTAATTCAAAAGCTTGAAATTGATAAAAACATAATAATTACTCAGTGAATTGTAAACACATGACAGAGGTGCAGGTTAACCTATGATGGAATAAGTTTTGAATTGACAGGCCAGTCTAGCAGTAAGGTAAGAAAATTAATATAAATGATATGAGCTGCGTGTGAATCAAAATGTATCTTACGCTGTGTGATACTCTATCCAAGAATGTTACGTACGTCAAACAGATCTTGTAGGTCCTAAAAGGGCACAGGGTTTCCATATCTGATCGGAACGGGAAAACAGCCTTTAAAGTAAATATAATACCTGTTTAATGTATAGTCAATTATAGTCATTTTTTTTATCGAGGCAGATTTACAGACTCGCAGGGGTGCCCTTTTAGCTCGGAAAAGTTTCCTGATCGCTGATTCGTTAGAATTATCTTGTCCAACCAATCAGCGATCAGGAAACTTTTCCGAACTAAAAGGGCACCCCTGCGAGTCGGTGCAAATCTGCCTCGATAAAAATAATTGAGTATAGATTACAGGGTTTCCATGTCTGATCGGAGCGGGAAAACAGCCTTTAAAGTAAATATAATAATACCTGTAGAATGTAGAATACAGGGTTTCCATGTCTGAACGGAGCGGGAAAACAGCCTTTAAAGTAAATATAATAATACCTGTAGAATTTAGAATACAGGGTTTCCATGTCTGATCGGACTAGGGAAACAGTCTTTAAAGTAAAGACAGTAACACCTTTAGAGTGTAGAATATAGTGTTTCTATGTGTGATAGGACCAGGAAAAGCAAAATACGACACGAAGTATTTCCTGTTACTTACCAAAGTTTCTGCCATTGTTTGTGAAGGTCTGGTATATATCAACAGTCGAGTAAGAATCCAAGCAGAACTACTTGACTTTGATTAGAATTATTGCAGTTGGTTTAATGAATATGAAAATATAATCTAAAGACACACGAACTGTTATGAATATTAAGTTGCCAGAATATCTTTATATAAATAGTCACTTGGTTGCACAATTAACACACACCTACTTGGCCGCGCTGTATAAGAAAATTAAGTGGCACACATTTCGTGAAATATATTGTGCACTGACTTTTATGAAATTTGAAAAAAACCTTCTTGCAGAGGCTCAAATAAAATTTAGCAAGAATATCCTTATATAAATAGTCACTTGGTCACACGATTAACACACACCTACTTGGCCGCGCTATATAAGAAAATTAAGTGGCACACTTTTCATAAAATATATTGTGCACTGAATTTCATGAAATTTAAAAAAAGCCTTCTTGAAGAGGCTCATATAAAATTCAACAATTGCTCCCGAATATAACTTTTCACTTTGATGAAAAAAAGAAATTTTAAATCCTATGTGTCGTTTGGCTTGTATGTCTCACGGACTTTCGATTCAGATTGACATGTGTCCCAAGGACCGGAAATGCTGTTGACTGTAGAAGAACCTTCTTGACGTCACGCGAAATATCCTGTGTATGTTTTGTTCAGATCTTTTAAATCGTACAATTTCGTTGTCTTTAAAATAAGAGAATTTTTAATGTGAGGTTTTCTATGGAGAGGAAAGCGGCTTGAAAGTAGGTAAAGAGAATTCCATTGAGCTCGCCTCACCAAAAAAAAAAAAGAAAAAAAAAATTGAGCTTTCCTTACCAAAATAATTTATTTATACATGAACCTTTCTGAGTGGGGATACCTTGTCGTGGTGAGTCACAGCCACCCATACTAGGTTTGTTTGCTGTGAACGTTCAGATTAAAGTCTCCCACCATCACTATTCCGCAATGGCTAACGTGGTGATGAAATGGCCAAACCCCAGACGATTAATAATTATAATAATAATAATAATTATTATTATTATTATTATTATTATTATTATTATAATAATTTTTTTAATTAAGATTATTATTATTTTTTATTACTATTAATATTATTATTATTATTATTATTATTATTATTATTATTATTATTATCATCTTTATTATCTTTATGATTATTATTATTATTATTATCATTATTATTATTTAAATTATTATTATTATTATCATTATCATTATCATTATCATTTTGTCTATTTGACCCAATTCTTCTCTCTCTGAATATATGTCACTCTCATGGAGGTGGTCATTTACCAAAGTAACCTTGGCACCTCTAAACCACGCCCCTCAAACCCCACCCCTCAACCCCCCCCCCCCCCCCCACCCCCACCCCCACCCCCTTCAGAATCCCACAGATTACGTGATACCAGATAAAATGTATGTCAATACGTCAGAGTGAAATCTCGTAAGATGTGTTGAAATTCTTGACTCTTATTTCTCTCGACCCCTCACCTGTCTCAGTTGTTCTAGTTGACTCGGCTAAAATGGAGGATTTTAAAGGTGAATCTGTTTTTATTTTTGTAGATATGATATACTACCATCTAGTTCACTAGAATTTTATCAAAATGATGATATCAGTGATGAAAACAATTCAGGTTGATTTATTGCCGTTTCTATTAATTAGCATTTAGTAATTATGAAAAAAAATAATTACTGTGTAATTATGGACATTATCTAGATGTTTGTTAATGTGAGATTTGCTCTATTGGTAAAATTTATAACATAAATAGGGCTAAACTAAGGTAATGATCTACATGTTTTTTTTTTTTTATGATAGGTAAAAATTATAACAAATAGGACTAAATTAAGGTAATAATCTACGTTTTTTTTTTTTTTTTAAGATGGGTAAAAATTATAACATAAATAGGGCTAAACTAAGGTAATGATCGACATTTAAAAAAAAAGTAGATAGATAGATAGATATTTTCTTGACCACAACCATACAATAATTTACAAGAGAATACTTGTAGTCCAAATTACAATATTAGAATGCAAAAAATGGAATCTCAAATTGAATATACATTGTATATATATGACTTGCCGTACTGTTAAATTCTGGTCATCTTACCCCCAAAAAGCATTGCGTGAAGGATACGCTTCTTGGAAGACTGTCACCGTAGGATATTTGTTAATAAACAAAGAACGGAAATTTCCCTTAAGTTTACCTAAAAATTCCAATCAACCCCCCCCCCCCACTTGCGTTTAAGTCTACTTTACATATTTACATTCATTTATTCAGTCTAAGTAGAAAACTTATGTCCAAATGTTTTCCTCTTTTATTTCGTTCCAATACAGAGTATCAGGTTGTTATTGAAGTAGGAAAAAAAGGTAGTTTGTGGCTGCTAAAAAGTAATTATGTCTGAAGACACGTTGAGTCGTCTGTAAATTATTTTATATATATACATTATATATATATATATATATATATATATATATATATATATATATATATATATATATGTGTGTGTGTGTGTGTGTGTATATATATATTATATATATACACATATATGTGTATATATTTTTTATATATATATATATATATATATATATATATATATATATATATATATATATATATATATATATAAATATATATATATATATATATATATATATATATGCATATATATTATATATATACACATATATTATATATATATATATATATATATATATATATATATATATATATATATATATATATATATATGCATGTGTGTGTGTTTGTGCACACGCGCGTGCATGTACGCTGCATCTTTCACCAAATGGCTATTGGTTGCTACTAAAGTTCAAGAATACTTCATTATAGATTGTAAACTATATCTATTGCATTGCTTGCTTAATAAGTAGCCTTGTATCAATAAGTTTCCACTGTAAACACTATTTCGTTCATTCGTTCAGTTATTTCATTAATTCTTCGTATGACAGAATAAGATTTAATTTTTAAAACTCTTTCTAAACCTATTTTTTCATTATGTGAATAGAAGAGAGATGAAAGAAAAGAGGGATCCTCTTTCTTTAACTCTTGGAATAATGATCTTCTTTCGACCTTATTAGTCCCACTGTATAGCTAGGGTCGGCCGCTTGAATCATCCTTCTCCATCTATTTCTGTTCCTTGCAACTTCCTCCCCGGGTCCCACCCCACCCATATACCTCTACACTACGTTGTGACGGGCTAAGAGTAGGTTGTGAGTCAAAGACGAGATGAATGCAACTGAGTAACTTTATTAGTTTGTTTGTTTGTAGAGATTGCCTGGCCCTTTTGGCCAGACACGGGCTTTTGCAATCTTGCAGCCCGTAGTAACTTTATTCAGACACATCGAGTATATATACACACTAGGTCCCGGTAAGAAGGTCACAAAATACAAACATGCTATTTCTTGTCAAACCGGCAACCGGTTCTGTTAACAGTTAACAATAAAGTAGGCAGACAGGTTAATACAAGTTACTGTTAGTGCGAGGAGAGAGGAAAGATACAAGGCATTATATATACAAAAAGGAGAAATGTTATTATGTACGATCGTGTGACACACGGGTGGTACGACATCCATTCATCTGGTCCGCTGACGCCTCCCATACCTCCATATCACTGGCATGTTCATAGCTCTCTTGATTAGTTCCACTTCCTCTCTTCTTATCACATGGCCGT
>NC_090760.1:14837796-14842796 GCF_036898095.1 Palaemon carinicauda
GCCAGTGTTGCAAGTAGTGGCCAAAGTTGTATCCAAAGAAGGGTCTCATAGCAAAAGGGTCATTCATGATAACTTTGCCCTTGTGTTCAGCTGCTGCTGTGGCCTCAGATCTCATAGCTGCTCCTACCATTACTCCGTGTCTCCAATTGAAAGCTTCATAAATAAGGGGTACTCCTTCAGGTCGTCGTCCACCAAAAAGTATGGCGGATATTGGTACACCTTTTGGGTCTTCCCATGCTGGATCAATTATAGAACACTGGCCAGCTGGTGTACAGAATCTAGAGTTAGGATGTGCCGCAGGTTTGCCTGAATCTTTACTCCAGTTTTTATCCCCTAACCAGGAAGTGATCGTTACATTTTGTGGAATTTCTTTCTCTAAGCCTTCCCAGAAGACTCCACCATCACTAGTTTTTGCCACATTGGTGAAAATTGTATTGGAAAGGACTGTCTTCATTGCAACTGGATTTGTATGCATAGAAGTGCCTGGAGCTACTCCAAAGAAGCCGTTTTCAGGGTTGATTGCTCTCAAGACCCCGTCCTCATCGAATTTCATCCACGCGATGTCATCCCCTACACATTCTACTTTGTATCCAGGTAGGGAGGGTGTCATCATGGCCAGGTTGGTCTTACCACAGGCAGACGGGAAAGCTGCAGCTATGTACTTCTTAACTCCTTTGGGGTTTGTGATGCCTAGAATAAGCATGTGCTCAGCTAACCATCCTTCTCTTTTTGCAATAGTGGAACCAATTCTAAGTGCAAAGCATTTCTTTCCCAGGAGAGAATTTCCACCATACCCTGAACCAAAGGAGATTATTTCCTTTGTCTCTGGAACATGGGTAACTATTGTGTGTTCTGGATTGCATGGCCAGTTATTTATGAGATTTTTCTTGAGTGGAAGTGGACATCCTACAGAGTGAAGACACTTAACAAAGTCCTCATCCCCTAGTATATCTAATACAGCTTTTCCCATACGGGTCATTGTGCGCATGGAAGCTACTACGTATGGAGAGTCTGTCAGCTCAATGCCAATTTTCGACAGAGGGGAACCAACGGGACCCATGGAATAGGGCACAATATACATGGTTCTTCCAGCCATACAACCAGGAAATCTTTCCTGGATAGCTTTCTTGAGGTCTTCAGGTGACATCCAGTTACCCAAAAGGCCTTTGACTCCTTCCTTGGTGGTAGGGATGGTCGTTCGACGGTCCTTGGTGACAATGAATGTTTTGCTCTCAACACGTGCTACATCTCCGGGGTCGGTACAGGCAAGCCAACAGTTATCATATTTGGGCAGAGGTTCAATCATTCCAGCTTGTTGCATGATGTTTAGGAGATTTCTCAATTCTCGGTCACTCCCATCACAAATGTGGATGTCTGATGGTTGGCACAAGCGAGCGCTATCTTCGACAAATTTTCGAACCTGGAAATGATATTTGTTGTTGGTGAATGTGGTGCTCCTGGTGAATATTTATTATTTATAACATTATATCATTGATTTCTAAAACACAAATGGAAGATTTTATTAAAAAAAAATTTCTCACAAAAATTATTGTTTTGTGAGTAGATGGAACTAACCTTTGGTTTAAGGCTGGCAAGCTTTGCATCGCTGCTAGCGAGGGCTTTTGATTCATAATCCGAAGTTTTCCCGACTCCTCCAAGAGACTCTGCAATAATACTGAAATGGAAAGTAATTAGTGTATTATACAGTTGATCCTGCTTTCTATAATTTTTAGTGTTTGCTACCAAATTGCCTGTTTTTTTTTTTTTTTTTTTTTTTTTTTTTCCTCAGAACCATCCTATAATTCATAATTTAAATGACACATTTATAGAGGCCCCGTTTTTCCCATTCTTGTTCTATGATAATGTCATTAAGGTTCTCTTTGTTTTTCCCATGAAATTACATCAGGTACACCATACGTTTAAACAACCACAGCCAGACCCTACGTTTAGACATCCCGTCATCCATATTTCGTGACACTTTGCTTTTTTCGTTTCCCTTAGTCCCCATTTTTTTAAACTATATATATCGTTGCAAATTTATTTAGATCAAACTTGATATAAACTAATGTTTAAGACATTTTTTTTTTTAACTATATCGTTACAAATTTATTTAGACTAAACTTGATGTAACCTAATGTTTAAGAATATCATTTCATTTTATGTACTTCACTGCTGAGCAATTACCATAGCCACTCTTATTCATTCTTGAATAATAATAATAATAATAATAATAATAATAATAATGATGATGATGATGATGATATTATTATTATTTATAGTGTTATATTTTGACAGTGGTGATATTGGATTTACAATACTTTGCCTGGCCCAGAACGAAAAATGTTAGAGTAATGAAGTTCTTTACATATTTGGCAACACGATCTTTCAAAGTCTATATCCAGAAAAGATTTTATCTTCTGAAATTTCAGATTTTGTAATCTCTAGATTATCAAATGAGATTTTGGAAGAGAACTATTATTACCTCTCAAAGGTATTTTTTCGGAAGCAAATTAGCGGTTCAAATGACTTCTCCAAATTCATGAGAAGCTTAACTTTATCTTGAGCTTTTAAATCAATATTTCTCCATTCATCATATCTTACTTCACGCTTCATAGTCCTCATCCATGTGGGCCAGGGTCTTCTAGTGCCTTGTGGAGCCCAGTAGAAAGTTTGGTGAACTAATCTCTCTTGGGGAGTGCGAAGAGCATGCCCAAACCATCTCCATCTACCCCTCATCATGATCTCATCCACATTGGCACTTGAATAATCTCTCTTACAGATGGAGATAACTGACGAAATCTAATTGAGGTCTAGTTTTTTCAATGGGCGTAGAAGGAGATGATGATATGATGATTTTTCTAATCAGTTCGATTATGTTCGTGGGGGCCGATGTGACAACGTTCCTAACTGGTGAATGCCAGATTGGTGTTTGAGTCCCGCTCAGACTCTCTAGTTTCTTTGGTCACTCCAACCTCACCATCCTAGTGAGCTAAAGAGGGGGGGGGTTTGGGGGAGCCTATAGGTCTATCTGCTGAGTCATCAGCAGCCATTGCCTGGCCCTCCCTGGTCTTAGCTTGGGTGGAGAGGTGGGCTTGTGCGCTGATCATATATATGGTCAGTCTCTAGGGCTTTGTCCTGCTTGATACGGTAATGTCACTGCCCCTTGCCTCTACCATTCATGAGCGGCCTTTAAACCTTTAAACCTTATCTTTAAAGACAATGCTGAATATGCCCTAAACCACGAAACTTAGGGTCATCCTATAAACCGTGTTTTTTTTTTTTTTTTTTTTTCCCACTTGTGACTGCTACTCTCACCCTCTCCAACACAACCCGTAGATTAATCCCAATTTTAGAAAGTTAATTCTAGTTATTTTTCTATATGTTAAGATTAATTATACTTAGATCTTCTTCGAGATGATTCAATTTTTCTACGCATACGTTAAGATTATTTATATACACTTCACCTTTGAAGTGATGCATTTGATTTATCTTCCAAGCTTGATTAGAAGTGTTATTGTGATCTAGTGATATAGATGATACTCCAAACGCCAGTTTGATGTTTTCTACTGTACAAGAAGCTAAGTTAATTCTATTATTATTATTATTATTATTATTATTATTATTATTATTATTATTATTATTATTATTACTTGGCAAACTACAACCTTTGTTGAAAAAGCAGGATGCTATAAGCCCAGGGGCTCCAACAGGGAAAATAGCCCAGTGAGGAAAGGAAAGAAGGGAAAATGAAATATTTTAAGAAATTAATATTTCCTATATAAACTTTCAAAACTTTAACAAAACAAGAGGAAGAGAAATAACATAGAATAGTGCGCCCAAGTGTACCCTCAAGCAAGATTTTAAAAGAATCTCTCAAAGGTAATATTATTCAATCAATATCTTATGGTATTAGGAAAAAATACAAAAATAAACATGAAAAAAGTTACTCGTCATAGGACCAATAAACTATATATATAACAATTATTTCACAGAACATAAAAATATAAAAATTATTATTTTCTTACAATTCTCATTATTGACATAAAAATAAGTTCGAAACTTAAAAATTTATCGTTCTCACTTTCCTTCCAATTATCATTATTGAATCTTAAATTCATAAGGTAAATAAATATGACTTACCTCAACGTTTCTACGCCGTCTGTTCCACTGAGCACCATTTTGTAGTCTCGAGTAGTTTTTAGATATCTGAAAATTCTAGCTCAGAAAAGCAGCTGGATTGATATGCGCTATCGGTTCGAAGTGCTCTCTTTTATATGGCCTCTCGTGCATCTCTTCTGACGTCATCTGAGAATCTACATCTCGCTGATAAGAAGGATTTAGGCCGGAAAGGGGAATTTCACTGAACCCCGATAAGTCGTTATTTCCTTAAATGATAATAGTTTTGTTAATTTGTGCCAATATTGATTTGTTTAATATTGATATAAGTACATAGTTGTATCAATAGATGTACATAAAGGAGTAAATTGACGTTTAATCTTATAAAGTACTGACTTAGTACTTAGATAATCAACAGAGCGGACTGGCTGCAAAAAAGACAAGCCCCTAAAAGGCTTGCTTCTCATTGGTAGAACTCTGGGTCCGCAGTCACTTCACAAGAGACGGGTTTGCTGTTCGATAATGGCAAAAAAAAAAAAAAAAAAAAAAAAAAAAAAAAAAAAAAAAAAAAAAAAAAAAAAAAAAAAAAATAAATAAATAAATAAATAAATAAACAACGAAGTGTTTGGAGAAAAGAGGGAAGAATGAAATTAATTATCTTGAAAGTAATGTAAGTTTTGGTTGTGCAATTAGAAAAAAAGTAATTGATGAAAAAAGGTGAAGAAGGAAATTAATTATCTTGAAAGTAATGTAACTTTTGGTTGTGCAATTAGATATGAACTTAAGATTCAATAACGATAATTGGAAGGACAGTGAGAACGATAGATTTTTAAGTTTCGAACTTATTTTTATGTCGATAATGAGAATTGTAAGAAAATAATCAT
>NC_090760.1:14845296-14847796 GCF_036898095.1 Palaemon carinicauda
GGGTCCCCTTTTAGCTCGTAAAAGTTTCCTGCTCGCTGATTGGTTGGACGAGATAATTCTAACCAATCAGATAGCAGGAAACTTTTCCAAGCTAAAAGGGTACCGGTGCGAGTCAGTGCAAATGCGCCTCATTAAAAAAATTGAGTATAGAAGTGGTTTGTTTATTAACGAATACCGCTCAGACACTAGTAATAGACATTGCTACGTTGCATGGTATTCGAGTCTTTTAATATTATTATTATTATTGTTATTATTATCATTATTATTAGTATTTGCTAAGCTACAACCTTAATTGGAAAAGCAAGATGCTGTAAGCCTAGGGGCCCCAACATGGAAAATAGCCCAGTAAGGAAAGGAAACAAGGAAAAATTAAATATCTTAAAAATAGTAACATTAAAATAAATATTTCGTATATAAACTATAAATACTTTAATAAAACAAGAAAAAGAGAAATTGGATAGAATAGTGTGCCCGAGTGTACCCTCAAGCAAGAACATTCTAACCCAAGACAGTGGAAGACCATGGTACAGAGGCTATGGCACTACCCAAGACTAGAGAACAATGGTTTGATTTTGGAGTGTCCTTCTCCTAGAAGAGTTGCTTACCATAGCTAAAGAGTCTCTTCTACCCTTACCAAGAGGAAAGTAGCCACTGAACGTACTTGTATGGGGGTAAGCACTGTTGCTTCTTGTTGAAGGACTAAATGCTAGGAATAGATGCACAAATTTGTGGAAAATATTCAACGCCACAAGAGAAAATGTTAATGATTTGGAAATAGCCATGAAGAATAGCTAGTTTTAATATTCTGAAATTGTTGAAACTGTTGAAGAGATAGAGGATAATTCTTAGCATTTTAGATAAAGTATATAAATGTTTTTAGAATATATTTACAAATATATCTGTTAAGGTTTCAATATGGAATTGACGACAGATTTTTTTTTTACGACTTGCAAATAATCATGGACAGCTAGTTTTAATATTCTGAAATTGTTGAAAATTTTGTTGAAGATATAGAAGATGATTCTTAGCATTTTAGATAAAGTATATAAATGTTTTTGAAATATATTCACAAATATATCTGTTAAGGTTTTAATCTGCAGTTTGACAACAGGTTTTTTTTTACGATTTGCAAATAGTCATGGACAGCAAGTTTTAATATTCTGAAATTATTGAAAATGATACTGAAGATATATAAGATAATTCTTAGCATTTTAGATAAGGTATATAAATGTTTTTGAAATATATTTACAAATATATCTGTTAAGGTTTCAAACTACAGTTTAACAACAGACTTTTACGACAGATAAGTTTTAATATTCTGATATTGTTAAAAATGTAGTTGAAAATGTATGAAATAACTTAGAATTCAAGATAAATTATATAAATATTTAGAATATATTTACAAATTTATCCATTAAGGTTTCAATCCGCAGTTTAACAACAGATTTTTACGACAGATAAGTTTTAATATTCTGAAATTGTTGAAAATGTAGTTGAAGATGTATGAAATAAATCTTAGAATTTCAGATAAAGTATACAAATCTAATTAAAATATATTTACAAATTTATCTATTAAGGTTTCAATCCGCAATTTGGCAATATATTTTCTCCTAAGATACAAACAACGCGCAATAATTGATATCTCTAAAGGATTTTTTCTCTTATCAGGTCTTATTTGTTCCCCATATGGCGTCTTTCTTGACCTTCATTTGCCCTTTTTTTCTGTTTTGGCGATGGAAGTTGCATAATCTGCATTCCACACTTGTCCCTGTCCCGTCGGGTATCTGGCTAACTTGCTGAGTTTGTATAAAGAAATATACTATTATTATTATTATTATTATATTATTATTATTATTATTATTATTATTATTATTATTATTATTATTATTATTATTACTTGCTAAGCTACAACCCTAGATGGAAAAGCAGAATGCTATAAGCCCAAGGGCTCCAACAGGGAAAATAGCCCAGTGGAGAAAGGAAAGAAGGAAAAATAAAATATTTTAAGAAGAGTAACAACATTAAAGAAATATTCCCTATATAAACTGTAAAAACTTTAACAAAAGAAAAGAAAGAGAAATCAGATAGAATAGTGTGCCTGAGTGTACCCTCAAGCAAGAGAACTCTAACCCAAGACAGTGGAAGACCATGGTACAGAGGCTATGGCACTACCCAAGACTAGAGAACATTGGTTTGATTTTGGAGTGTCCTTCTCCTAGAAGAGCTGCTTACCATAGCTAAAGAGTCTCTTCTACCCTTACCAAGAGGAAAGTAGCCACTGAACAAATACAGTGCAGTAGTTAACCCCCTTGAGCGAAGAAGAATTGTTTAGTAATCTCAGTGTTGTCAGGTGTATGAAGACAGAGGAGAATCTGTAAAGAATAGGCCAGACTATTCGGCGCATGTGTAGGCAAAGAGAAAGAACCGTAACTAGATAGAAGGATCCAATGTAGTACTGTCTGGCCAGTCAAAGGACCCCATAACTCTCTGGCGGTAGTAT
>NC_090760.1:14852796-14860296 GCF_036898095.1 Palaemon carinicauda
AATTTCATGAAATTAACCTAACTGTCGTTTCCTAAAAGTCATGGGAGACTGATGGAGAAAAAGGATTAATAATAACGTTAATAAACGCGAGTAAGTAAGAAGAAATTTGAATGGAGGCTGTGAAACTGAAGATTGAAGATACAGGAATGAAGGAGAAGAATGTGGTATCTAGTATAGTGAGATATAAAGGTAGTTACCGACATGGAAGAAACATGTGGGTAGGTAAAGGGTATGGTGAAATAGGTCTCAAGAAGTTATCCTTCTTATTTGTGAATATAGGAAAAATTTTTAACCATCTTTGTAGAGATCTCCAAATTACATTGTAATTTTTGCCTTTCGTTTGAAAAGTCCAGAGTCAGCTAATTCATGTCCCCTGCTTATCTTTTTTCAAGTTGAGATTCAATCTAGACTTAGAACAAATGGACAGAATCTCTCTCTCTCTCTCTCTCTCTCTCTCTCTCTCTCTCTCTCTCTCTCGCTCTCTCGTTTATATTCTCTATGAACTTCTTCTTCTTCGTTTGCAACTTTTCCCACTTTTATGTGGGGTCGATGTTCACAATCTCCACTGGCTATATTGGTTTTGGCTAATTTTTCATGGCCGGATGCTTTTCCTGCCGCCAACCCTCCCCGTTTACCCGGGCTTGGGACTGGCACCAAGTTGAGGCTGACTTGGCCCCCTGTGTTATAAATATTTTGTACCACTCATTAGTTAATTATGAACCTAGTAGAAAGTAGACCATATTGGGCCAAAGGCAGGAGTGAGATAGAGCCATAGACCACATAAACTCCGTAAAAATCATATCAATTGTAATTATATCATATTTCAAAACCATTCATCGGATACTCATTAGATGCTACCTTTACATGTGAGCAAGAACCTGTGTTGGTATCTGGCCAGATCGATATGACAATAAACCCTCTCTCTCTCTCTCTCTCTCTCTCTCTCTCTCTCTCTCTCTCTCTCTCTCTCTCTCTCTCTCTCTCTCTCTGTTGAAGAATTTTAGCATTCTCATGTTGACTGATAATATATCTGAACTGGAGAAATGAGCTTGACAATTATTGAAGGCAAAGTTGGTGTTGTAATGGGATCAGTGCTATACTTCTCACAATGTTTGGCAAAGTACGACTGTTTCAGGCGGAACTTCGTTACTTGTTCATCATTGTAGAAATTTTAAATGAAAAGATCCTCCCTTGAAAAACATGAAGGATTGTGAATAATTACTCAAGAAGGGGAGTTTACTATCATATGAGTGTACCCTCTTATTGAATGAGTTGGATGTGACATAAGGTTCATACCAGACCACTTATTCTCTTACACTCTCTCCTAAACTGGACAAGGATCTTTGCTGGTAAAACTTCAACTTAAGTGAACCAGCCCCCAATTGAATCTCACCTTAAGGCGTTTTTCAAAAATCTACATGAAAAGGTGATGATTTAAAAATTAACTTGAAAGTATACAAGTAAAAAATTTTTTGGTGTTTTAATCTATTTTAAACGGTACAGAAATCATGGTATATAAATAAAGCACAATAAATATCAAACACTCCACAATCATAAGGCGTAGTAAAACCTACGTACAATTTATACCGATCATAACAAAGTCGATGATTAAGTTGTCATATTTACAGTATATAAATGGAATTATCTGTAATCCCTATTATACAGAACATAAGTACCCAATAACTAGTGAAGATACTTGAGGATAATATAAGGCTAGGGAAAGTGTAGACGCAAATGACAGTCTTCAAAGCATTCAAATATTTTTGGGCTATCTACAGTTTTTCAATGCGTTTGCCCAGTTTCTTCAGCTCTTCTGCTATTTCATTTGGTAGATCATCACCAACTTGCTCTGTGAAGTACTTTTCTATATCTTCAATTTCTTGTTGCCAAAAGTCTTTTGGAATTCTGAAAAGCTCATCCAAGTCAATGTTCTGATTTTCTAGGCCTTCCATGTTGAGGGAGGAAGGTTTAGGTAGAATTCCAACGGCACATTCTTCTCCAACGTTGTTGCCATCAATGCGCTGAAGAACCCAGTCCAAAACACGGACGTTCTCACCAAATCCAGGCCAGATGAAGTGGCCCTTCTCGTCCTTGCGGAACCAGTTGACATGGAAGATCTGAGGAAGGGGCTTGTCTGTCCTCTCTTCCATACTTAGCCAGTGCTGCAAGTAGTGGCCAAAGTTGTATCCAAAGAAGGGTCTCATGGCAAATGGATCATGCATGATGACCTTAGCCTTGTGTTCAGCTGCTGCTGTGGCCTCAGATCTCATAGCTGCTCCTACCATTACTCCGTGTCTCCAGTTGAAGGCTTCATAGATAAGAGGGACACCTTCAGGTCTTCTTCCACCAAACAGAATAGCAGAGATTGGTACACCTTTAGGATCTTCCCACTGTGGGTCGATGATAGGGCACTGTCCAGCGGGTGTACAGAATCTAGAGTTAGGATGAGCAGCAGGTTTTCCAGATTCCTTACTCCAGTTAGTGTCTCCTAGCCAGGAAGTGATGGTGACATCGTTTGGGGTTTCCTTTTCTAGACCTTCCCAGAAGACTCCACCATCACTAGTTTTTGCCACATTGGTGAAAATTGTATTGGAAAGGACTGTCTTCATTGCAACTGGATTTGTATGCATAGAAGTGCCTGGAGCTACTCCGAAGAAGCCGTTTTCAGGGTTGATTGCTCTCAAGATCCCGTCCTCGTCAAATTTCATCCACGCAATGTCATCCCCTACACACACTACTTTGTATCCAGGTAGGGAGGGTGTCATCATGGCCAGGTTGGTCTTACCACAGGCAGACGGGAAAGCAGCAGCAATGTACTTCTTAACTCCTTTGGGGTTTGTGATGCCTAGAATAAGCATATGCTCAGCTAACCATCCTTCTTTTCTTGCAATAGTGGAACCAATTCTAAGAGCAAAGCATTTCTTTCCTAAAAGAGAATTTCCACCATATCCAGAACCAAATGAAATGATCTCCTTTGTTTCTGGAATATGAGTTACAATGGTTCGCTCTGGATCACAGGGCCAATTATTGACAAGGTTTTTCTTTAGTGGTAGTGGACATCCCACTGAATGAAGACACTTAACGAAATCATTATCTTGAAGTGCTTCTAAGACAGATTCTCCCATCCTGGTCATTGTACGCATGGAAGCAACTACGTATGGAGAATCGGTTAGTTCAATACCAATTTTTGACAAAGGGGAACCAACAGGACCCATTGAATATGGCACAACATACATGGTTCTTCCAGCCATGCAGCCAGGGAATCTTTCCTGTATAGCCGTCTTGAGGTCATCAGGTGACAGCCAGTTACCTAGAAGTCCTTTGACGCCTTTCTTGGGCATAGGGATGGTCTCACGACGGTCCTTGGTGACGATGAATGTCTTGCTCTCAACACGGGCTACGTCTCCAGGGTCGGTGCGTGCGAGCCAGCAGTTATTATACTTGGGCAAAGGTTCGATCATTCCAGCCTTTTGCATGATGTTTAGGAGATTTTTCAGCTCTCGATCACTGCCATCACAGATATGGATATCTGATGGCTGGCATAGACGAACACACTCCCCAACGAACGTTCTTACCTGAAATTAGTAATATTCATCATTGTACTATGTAACGTAGAGAGTTTTCATCGACATAAATTGTACTTTGATGATTATTACTGTCAGATTACTGTATGCTGTCTGTAACAGGTTGCATAGTACTGCAACTTTATGATATTCAAAACAAATCTAATTGGTAAGTGATTATGATCATATCAACACAGCAAATAGACATTCAAGATAAGCATTTCAAAATGAACGTAGTGGACTTGCCTTTAAACTAAGGCTTGCAATTTTCCCTTGAAAGTCCTTCAGATTTGGCGTCTCCAGATCAAGGTTCCTCTTGTTAATCTCTGCTGTCATTTCTGATACCTCAGTTATGACACTTTTCATTCTGGAATGATGAAAATCCTTAAGTTGGTGTTGCTCTACATTTTTTTTTTCTTCATTAAACTGTATACAATTATTACCTCAATAATATTCATATTGCAAAACAACTGAGTGAGTTACCATAAAGTAGCAGCTATACAGAGAGAGAATACTTACTGAGCAGTGTCCATGTTGTTAGCAGAAGTTATGTCACTGAAGACCATAATGCTCCGAAGATCTAAACTAATAACAGATTCAAAGCTTTGTCTCAAATATCTGGAAGAGTATATTCTTATGAGTTTATGAGAACCACCTTCACCGAACTCCTTTATCTTTGGGATGTCTTGAGATATGTGTCGACTAGACGAGAGAGTTCCTCGCTTATATTACAAGCAGGCAAGCAGTTCAGTGACGTCATTGCATATCCACCTTTGCTCGGTATAAAGTGCAGGGGAATTTTACCTCCCAGCGTGGAGATGTTCATCTTGTTTATAAGGAACTGAACTTCAATCCGGGATACTAAAGGATTTTATGTTACTTTGAGTATCAGATACACTTTATATACTAAAGAATTATGTCGCTTAGTAGTAATGATGACTAAGACACTGATTATTTATTGTTATAGGCATGCTTTGAATAAATATCTTGAAAAAAATCGCTAGTCCATCCTGATGATTCTCATGCACGAAGCTGATAAGATGATTGCTCATAAATTTATTCCTTATAGCACAGGTGGTTTTTGCGTCATATTGTCAATTGAGAGAGAGAGAGAGAGAGAGAGAGAGAGAGAGAGAGAGAGAGAGAGAGAGAGAGAGAGAGAGATAGAGAGAGAGACCCCTATAATCAAACTTGCATAAAATGTTTCTTTGATCTTAGAACCATTATTATTATTATTATTATTATTACTATTATTATTATTAATATTATTATTATTATTATTATTATTATTATTATCGTTAGCAATCACTTGTGTTCAAATAAGTGCGTTTATTATTTCTATTATTAAAATGTGTAAAAGTTTACATAAGTTTTCATATGACACTAAGTTAACAAGGGTAAAAAGTTCTATTAATTAATCAGCTGTTGTGACGTGTCTTTCATTAGAGTTGGCTGCATTACATAAGCTAAGTTATATAGACGTATTATAATATTTTCATTTTATCTCTGGTTTTCTTGCCATTAACTTCTGTATCTGGTAGTCAGTCGAATATTGTATGTTTATGCTTGAGTATAGAGAATAGGGCTGCAAAGGGCCTCGGTTAGATTTCACCAGTCGTCTCTATCTTGAGCCTTTAAATCAATATTTCTCCATTCATTATCTACTTCACGCTTCATAGTCCTCAGCCATGTAGCCCTTGATGTTCTAACTATTCTAGAGCCTTGTGGAGCCCAGTTGAAAGTTTGAACTAATCTCTCTTGGGGGAGTGCGAAGAGCATGCACAAACCATCTCCATCTACCCCTCACAATCTGGACCCACTCTCTCTTAAGATAAAAAATCGTATAAACAGAATGATGATATATGGGAGGAATATTTGTTAATAGTTCTTATGGTAATGACATTATTAGTGTTCGTTTCTTTATTTCGTATATGGTTGAATATCTAATTTATATTAATAGATTTCCAGAATAACGTTAGTCAAGTTAGAGAGGTTATTTAATCTTCAACATCTTTTCTTAGAATGATTCCGGTTGTATCATTTTTTTTTTTTTTTTTTTTTTTTTTTTTTTTTTTTTTTTGAAACTTGGCTCCATTTTCCATTTAGGGATTAAAGGTTACACTAGAATTTTGACGTTGAAACTTAAGGTAGATAAAAGAAATATTCCTTCCTTCAAAAGTTTTATTGCGGTTGGAGGAAAGAAGGTTTACAATTATATTTTGTATTAATATATTTTTTTTTTCTAAATTACAATAAAAACAGATAAAATGAGATTTACATTACACTTTTATTCACCAGTAATATACGATATAAACGAAGAATAACTGAGGATAGCAAGATGAAAAGAAATATAATTTCTTTTATTCGCTTAATTATGATTTCGTCTACCTTTAAACAACTTTAAAAGCTTATAATTTTATGACATTATTAATGGCATCAATTGTTCACCTAATCAGTCATGATTACTTGTTTATATCAGGTAATTCATATTAATTCTTATGTTAACCTTTGCCTTGAAACTTCACTTCACTTCTCTTCCACTCCCAGGTAGGCTTTTAGCCTGTCAGTGGAATCAGTTGTCTTCTCCACTCGATTCTGTTTTCAAAAATTCCCTCTCTTCTCAGCTGCTCAATTGTTGGCATGTTGTTCTTTGTCAAAATCTCTTCAATTCCATCCCTCCAGCGTTTACGTGGTCTACCTCTTGATCTCCTTCCCTTGAAAATCCTTTAGTTTTCTATAACCCTTTGCTTTTTTAACAACAAATCTCACTTATTAGTTTTGAACATAGACGTGTCGCTAAACGGAAGATCTAAAATAATCAAATTCACGATGAAGAAAAGAGAAGATAACGAACAAAGACGTAAAAATTGAAGGATAATGAAGGTCAAAGGTCATGGTCTTTTGTAAGCAATAAGTAGATTATAACTACGGTATCATGTCATTGTCAAAGTTCATGAAGAGAACGTCATAGGATGATGAAAGAAAGACTAAAATCTTCGTTCTCAAATGTATCATTCATTGATGTATTTTAGTGACCTTAAACCTTTAGATTTTGCTTTTAGTTGAAATAGAAAGATAAGAAATTAACGATAAGATTAGATGATAGTTTTGACTTACCACTTCTCAACATAATTATTAATTTGTTGATTACTTCATAGAGATTTATTATTTGTACTGGGTAATACGAAGGTTCACAGGACACTGCTTCCAACTGCTAATCATTATTCTTTTTTTAGTTAATTTACATTTTTATTGTTGTTTTCCATCTGCTGTTTAGTTTTAATTCTCAAAATGTTATTCTTTCATGCTTTTAATATTTACATTTTTTAATATCTGTCCAGTTGAAATATATGATATCTCGAAATTTCTGAACATCGTCCTGGTTGAATTTAATGAAAGGTTCTGAATATCTGAGATATTTCGAAATCCTGGGTATTATACGGTTTCCCTTCATTCATTGTTATATCAGAAAAGGAGAGAGAGAGAGAGAGAGAGAGAGAGAGAGAGAGAGAGAGAGAGAGAGAGGCAAGTACAAGGACCTTAAATGTTTAGGCGCACTATGTTCTCAAGGACCCAAGGACAAAGATAAATTCCATCCTCTCAGAAGTCGCTTTGGGGATGATGCAACATGTAGTCGTGATTGGCTAATTCAAAGCAGGATTGGATTTATGTACACGTGCATATATATATATATATATATATATATATATATATATATATATATATATATATATATATATATATGTGTGTGTGTGTGTGTGTGTGTGTGTGTGTGTTACGTGTGTGTGTGTGTGTTTGAAAGAGAGTATACACACATATACACAATATATATCTATATATATATATATATATATATATATATATATATATATATATATATATACAGTATATATATATATATATATATATATATATATATACAGTATATATATATATA
>NC_090760.1:14865296-14867796 GCF_036898095.1 Palaemon carinicauda
CCTCCTTACCTTTTGCTAAATATTTCTTGCATATCTGCCTAACTGTAAAAATCTGATTCATACAACCCCTACCTCTTCTAAAACCACTCTGTACTTCCAAGATTGCATTCTCTGTTTTATCCTTAATCCTATTAATCAGTACTCTACCATACACTTTTCCTACTACACTCAACAAACTAATACCTCTTGAATTACAACACTCATGCACATCTCCCTTACCCTTATATAGTGGTACAATACATGCACAGACCCAATCTACTGGTACCATTGACAACACAAAACACACATTAAACAATCTCACCAACCATTCAAGTAGAGTCACACCCCCTTCCTTCAACATCTCAGCTTTCACACCATCCATACCAGATGCTTTTCCTACTCTCGTTTCATCTAGTGCTCTCCTCACTTCCTCTATTGTAATCTCTCTCTCATTCTCATCTCCCATCACTGGCACCTCAACACCTGGAACAGCGATTATATCTGCCTCCCTATCATCCTCAACATTCAGCAAACTTTCAAAATATTCCGCCCACCTTTTCCTTGCCTCCTCTCCTTTTAACAACCTTCCATTTCCATCTTTCACTGTCTCTTCAATTCTTGCGCCGGCCTTCCTTACTCTCTTCACTTCTTTCCAAAACTTCTTCTTATTCTCTTCATATGACTGACCCAGTCCCTGACCCCACCTCAGGTCAGCTGCCCTCTTTGCCTCACGTACCTTGCGCTTTACTTCCACCTTTTTCTCTCTATATTTTTCATACTTCTCTATACTATTACTCTGCAGCCATTCTTCAAAAGCCCTCTTTTTCTCTTCCACTTTTACCTTCACTCCTTCATTCCACCATTCACTGCCCTTCCTTATGCTGCCTCCAACAACCTTCTTGCCACATACATCACTTGCAATCCCATCAAAATTTTCTTTTGCTAACTTCCACTCCTCCTCTAAATTACCAGTTTCTCTTACTCTCACCTCGTCATGTGCCATTTTCAACCTTTCCTGATATTTACTTTTTACCCCCGGTTTTATTAGCTCTTCAACCTTCACTAGCTCCCTTTTACATCCACCTACTCTATTCCCCCACTCTTTTGCTACAACTAATTTTCCTTCCACCAAAAAATGATCAGACATACCGTTAGCCATACCCCTAAACACGTGCATATCTACATATATATACTGTATATATATTTAAATATATATATATATATATATATATATATATATATATATATATGTGTGTGTGTGTGTGTGTGTGTGTGTGTGTGTGTGGATTTATACGTGTATCCGTTTGTGTATGGATGTGTACATATGTCTGGATGTGTATGTGTGTCCAAGCATGATGTTTGTTATGATGACAATGAGAATATAATCTAGCAGTGGGGTAAAGTAGGTCGAAATGTTATGAGAACTGTGGTTTTTTGTACTCCAGAGAGAGAGAGAGAGAGAGAGAGAGAGAGAGAGAGAGAGAGAGAGAGAGAGAGAGAGAGAGAGAGAGAGAGAGAGAGAGTTACGAGGATTTTGGATGTCTCAAAGACTTTTTAGTCCATCCGCGGAGACTCCACTTGCTTTTTGGTAGAGCGATTTACTTTAAGCATTTAGAGTTCTTATGATCTTCTCTAAATTATTCTTGAACTCGTTTATCGGGTTACTGTTTACTACATCTGCTGGAAGTCTATTCCAAGTATTTATTAATTTGCCACATTGAATGGTGTATCTTTTCAATTCCAGTTTGTATCCGCTACTTCTGGACTGGTTTGTGCTAAGCGTGAATAGATTGCTGTAATTTACTTTTGTTATTCCTTTAAGAATTTTGAATCCTTCTATTAACTGTCCGCTTAGTCGACGAGTTTGTAGATCAAATAAGTTCAAACGTTCCATCCTTCGTCTATATCCAAATTGCCTTGGTGTTGGAACTAGCTTGGTGGCCCTAGCTTGTACTGCTTCCAGTCTATCCACAGCATATCCTTCTGAATACTTGGAGCATAGAATTGGACACTGTATTCTAGATAGGGCCTTATTGGTGATGTGTACATCTGTAGTGCAGTGTGTTTTTTTCTGTATTTGAATTGTCTCTTTTTGTAACCTATTAGTTTTTGTGCTTTCTTTTCAGTTTTTATGCTCTGTTTGGTGAACTTCAAAACCTTGCTGATAATAATACCTAGATCTCCCTGCTGGTCCACACTTCGCATTTCATTACCTAGCTTAGAGAGAGAGAGAGAGAGAGAGAGAGAGAGAGAGAGAGAGAGAGAGAGAGAGAGAGAGAGAGAGAGAGAGAGAGAATCTTCCCCTTATGTGAATACACAATAAATTGATCCTTTAGAAACTTCTACCGTTTCTCCTTAAAGAAGAGTATCCTTGGAGGTCGTGCAGTAGCCATTTACCAAATTGGTGACGGTAATTCATTTATTATTCAGTTGCTGCATAGTCGGCTAGTTCAGCCTTCAGTTGATAACGGTTTCATTATTGTCATGCATACACCCGTATCTTAGTGCGTAAGGAAGCCAC
>NC_090760.1:14870296-14882796 GCF_036898095.1 Palaemon carinicauda
AACCTCCCTATGTACATACTATGCTCTTAGATTGATGCTCACTCACTAATCTCCACTCTTAAAGTGTTTCTTTTTTAAAGGATCAGATTGCTTGCCAGGTTATCTCGTTCAAAATGCTTCTACTGGGCATCCCAAACATTTTTGCACGACCTTGCAAGGTAAATGAAGGGATCAAAAATAGCCATCACAAGAATAGACAAAGCCTTCCAAGATTATTTCATGAATTTCACTTGTTCAGTTGAAGATGCTCTTTCGTCAAAGGTAGTCATTACCTCACAGTAGCCAAAGAAGCCCTTGGTCTTTAACAAGTGCTTCATTTGAAAATTCCATATTGGCCATTTTTGTAATTGTCAAATAACCGCCATCTCTATTCACGAATAAAAAGCTGTTACCCTGCACATGAATGACTGGAGTGAGATCACCAGGCTTCAGTTTCCTTTTGAAAACCTTTAAAATATCTTCAGTCTTTCGGATGTCTAGTGGGAGCTTATTGTATAGGCTTTAAAGTATACAGTAGACATATGTCTAGGTTCCAATAATTTGAAACTAATTCAGAATATTGATATTATTATTATTATTATTATTATTATTATTATTATCATTATTATTATTATTGTAAGTATAGTTAAGTTGAGATTGGTTCAGGCCTATAAAGGTCCCTGCAGTTAAACTGTCTAGTATGGAAAAGAAACAAGAGAGGTGGAGAATGAACTATGAAATAGAAATGATAAAAATATCAAATAAAAGAAAGTAAAATACAGATGAGGCAACCCCTAAAAGAAGAACACCTGAAATTAAGCTGGATTAAACTCTGGGTGGGGAGGGATTAGTTTTGCTTGGGAGTCCCGGTTAAAGGTTGGTTCTTATTAAGTACCCTACAACGGTTTACTTATTCTCATTCCCTATTCTATTTATTCCTTCCTATATATGTATTAATGGCATATTTATATCATTCTATGTATTAATGGATAAGGTAAATACTGCTGTATAGATATTGGCATTATTCGTAGCATCTTTTATTACACTTCTTATCACGTTTTTGTTTATTTTTCTATAGAATTTAAACTCTTCTCATCCTCAATAGGCTTTTACATTTTTAGCAAATGTTACTTGTATATTATATATTATTTTTGTCAGTAGGCTACTGAGATACAAACAGTGTAAAGATAAAAGTATCAACAGACACACGCGCACACACACACACACACACACATATATATATATATATATATATATATATATATATATATATATATATATATATATATATATATATATATATATATGTGTGTGTGTGTGTGTGTGTGTGTGTGTGTATATAGATAGATAGATAGATCAATTGTTATTGCCTACCTCTTTGTGAATTTGTATTGGAATGTTGACAGATAGACAGTCGTTAACAACAACGCTGAAGTCAAACCATTTTAGGAGCGAACTCAGGGCCCAACAGCGACGTGCCATTTCTCTTAGGTCATTTTCAAAGCACACCTGGCTTGACCTCTTTAATCTATGGGCGAGCCAAGAAAAGGAGAAAAGGGTCAGCTGATAAGTCATTCACCTGGATTTGAACGGTCTAAGAATATAATCCTTTGATTTGATACTCTCTCCAAATTGCTTCCTTCGCTCTTTTTGTTTTCAACCACGTGGTGACAAGTTGAAACTCTTAGATATAACAAAGAGCAAAATTGTTTTTAAAAAGATTATCATACTAACAGAAATAATCTTTATTTTGATATCAAATAAATTCATTTCTCAATTCTGATTGATTATTAAAAGATAGGATTCTTTACAAAGGATTTAATTAAATATGTTTAATATGGTATATTTACATTGGTGATTGTATTGTTTTAGAATTTATTTAATCGACAAAAATTTTTTACAACAAAGGTTGAGTAAGCAAACTTTATGGTGATTCTTCGTCAGATGAAGTTAGTTCTATCACTAAAAATTCAGTGAATTAGTTAAATCAGACCATTTTCATACCTTCCTTTATAATGTTATCAGTATGCTTAATAGCCTTGACCTCAATTTTCCTTCCAAATCTGAAACAAAGTCGTTTTTGATATGTTGGTTGCATCTGTGACACGTTTGATTACTTGGTCAATTCAAAATTTAACAGTTTCATCATCATTTTCCTATTAAAAAAAAAAACGATATACATTGTATGCCATTTTTCTTTCTTCTGGGCGAAAAACACGACGCTGAGAACTCGCCATGGTGTTTACGGAAGGCTATTGTGCGAGACAATGAATGAGGAAGCTTATCTTTAAGCATTTAATAGGATTTGACCATCTCAGTGAACTGACCCAGTGAAGATGTGGCAACTTGTATGCCATATCTCCTAGTTTGTCCTTTTCCTTCCCTTGTCTTAGTGAAGCGAAGGCATCCAGATTAAGGAGAATCGGCAAGGCCGCAAATGAGCTTGGAAGTTCGCTCGTAAAATGGTTCTACTATAGTAGATCCGCAGAATTAATTATTTATATTCATATAAAGTTAAAAACTGTTTAATATACCATTGGTTATTTAATTTACTCTTTTTTTTCCTATGAATGACTGGCAGGAAAAATATAAATCTCTTAGCATTGATCACCTCTAATCGTGAATCATTGAGCCATGATTATCATTACTTCTTTCGATTCCTATTTTTTTATTAAGTCTCACTTAAAACAATCGTGTTTTTAAGTGCCGACTGCATAATTTAAAGAGAGTTACAAGCATTTCTTTTACAAATTTATTCTTCATTGAGTGATTCCATGGGCGATTTCACATAACTTCTGTGTTTAGGTTCATTAAGTAACGTAAAAAACTTCCATTCTTTATTTTGAAATAAAAATAAAAATCATTCAGATACAATCAATCATAATTTGTACTTTGTAAATCCTGGTGATAACCATTTTACCGTGAAAAATAAATACTTTAATGCATTAAGTTTTCAAGATTGGCAAAGTAATACCTTAGAGTATATTCTGACATATTGAAACATTTTTCAATGTATAAAATACATTTGATGTCCATTTCGATACAATAATAAGTAAATCATATTTATGCTCCAATTTTAGTAAAAGTGGTTATTTTTGGTGAGATCGCATATACATAAAGTTAACATGCTGTAAATTTACATCATAAATAAAACTTACAAAATATGTAAATCTCTAAAATCAAGACTTTATAAAAGTCAAAAGTTGGCTTTATAAGAATTCCTCTCATAAGAAAGTCTTGTATAAAGACCTTATAATATAGCTATAAAAATAAATGTTAAGGAGAACAGTAACCTAAAGGAATAAACGGTGACATTTGCATAATCACCATTAAAAATACTACTATTATCTCAAGACATTAGTGCTAACGAATGTCATATCCGTTGGTTAACCGTATCTGTCATCATTAACTCTGTAAATCGTAGAATTGAAATGTCTCAATTGTATATACTCGCTTCTGAAAATTCCTTAGGATCGTCCAATTAGGTGTAGGATTTCTTCGAACCAATGCGGCAGGATTCCTTAAACTGCTCACATGGCATCCCTTGGCCACGCTTCCTTCATGGCCCTGTCAATCCTCTTCCTATTGACCTGCTTCGAAGGGGCATGAGACCCCACTAGATGGATGTTGGAGAGGGTGCCCTCAACTTTGGAAACATTTCCAAGCACGCCGCCCTTCTGGACATGGTCTTGGAAGGCTCTGGCGATGTCTGCGCGGGACATGAGGAGTCCTAGCGTATGATTCGAAGCGTTTCTATCCTTGGATATCATAGGGATGGCCGCCTCCTTCGCCGCTTGCTTGGCGAAGTGAGGGTCTTCCTGCTCCAGCCAATAGTTGTTGTATGTTGGCAGAGGGTCAGCGTGGTAGTCCTCTCGTTGGAGATTCATCATGTGGATTGCTCGTTCATTGATGCGGTTTTTCAGAGCCTGTGTGGGGAAAAAGGTTGCGATTTAGTAGAGCTGATTTTTTTTTCTCAACTGCCTTAAATGTTTTTTTGTTATTTTAATATATGATTATACTTTGATATTAGGAAAAGTCTTACATCTTAAGGATTTAAATCGGTGATTTTGGAATACATTATACTTTGACCTTAGGAAAACTTTTTGGAGGATTTAAATCTATAGTTTTATGTTTTAAGAATATACGATTAGATTGATATAAGGAAAAATATTAACAATGTCTCTTGGGTTGAAGAAATGTTTACGTTATATTCATATTCTTTTAAGGAAAAAATGGGAGAATCTGCAAAAACTGAGGAAAATTTTAGCAATATGTCTCAATGTTGAAGGATGTTTAAGAGTTATGTTAATATTCTTTTAAGGAAAAATGGAAGAATTTTGCAACAATTGACCAGTATGGTTTCGTGAGTAAAGTACCTGTGATATATTTCTCTTACCTTGTAATTAATGTTCCCGTCTGAATGCGAGAAGTCATTTTCAGTGGGGTTTTTCACAATAGCCTTGGAAACCTGGTTCAACAAATTTTCCAACCTGAAAAACAAAAATAAATTACTTTATTAAAATTGGCATATTTAAAAATGTTAAAGACAAAATTTATAGTATTGGATTAGCCACATAAAAGAAATCTTTTTAGAACACCTAAAGTAATGTATCTTGGTACAATAATTTGATTTTTCTCGTCTCTTAATTGATTTATTCAATATCGTGAAGTATCTGCAAGTTGATTTTCAATCAGACATGACAAATTTATTAACACACTAATTACAACAAGATAAAAAAGTTCAAATCTGCACACTTTTGATGTTAGCAGACAGGAATATTTTTTTTAAAGCAATCAAGCTTCTGACATTTATACTTCTGCAGCTGGTTGGTTACCTTGAAAAAAAAAATATTGCTCCCCGCCTACCCACACATGTCAGATGAACTTGTTCGTTTGTTCTTTTAAAACTGAACATATTTATGATAACAATATGAATGATTTAACTTACTTTGCAGAATGCATGACGTTGGTGTTATAGGTGTCGTTTTTGGATGAGAAAAGCATTTTTGAATTTGTGCTTGAATGTAAATTCTTCTTCGGTTGGTAGTGGCAAGAGAATGGCAGCTCTTCGCCCGTTCGCTATACGTATCCGTTAATTCCAACTATATTCCAACTTCCAAGGACCACAGGGTGACAGGGACCCAAAGTTCAAGTCCCAGATTCCTATAACTCGGTGAGAGAGTCGCACACTAAAACAAGCAATGTCTTACTCGGAGAAGTGAGAGCACAGTATATGTCGTCAAGCGGACTTTCCCCACCATTTATATATCAGCTCGTGGTTCGCTTGGTACGATTGGGTAGGGGGGTGGGGGGTTGGGCAAGGGAGTCCCGGGACCCGGCTCCCGGGACATTGTTGCCCAAGCGGCCACAGTTTGGGTCCCGCCCCTATACCCTTATTAGCCTTCCCTCTCCCTGACCAGGGGTTTCTGCCCAATACCGCCCAAGACCTTCTCATCTACTGTACACTCCCTCTGGCAACTGGAGGCAACACCCGTGGTGGCTGATGTTGCAAGACTGCAAATTTCATCATCTTTAGTTGGTTTTTCGCGTGTTTTGCAGATTAACGAGAAGACCCACTGAAGGAAATCTTCCTCGACTACAACCTTTTTAAATTTTTTTAAATTCCCTCTTAACATTTTACGTTCTGAAGTCTTTTCAGCCGGCATCTTTGTTTGAATTGACAATATTTTTCTTTTAATCTCTTCAACTTTAACATTTTACGTTCTGAGGATATTTCAGCTGTCGTCTTTATTGTTCGACCTGACAATCTGCTGTTGTATTATTATTATTATTATTATTAAATGCTAAGCTACAACCCTAATTGGAAAAGCAGGATGCTATAAGCTCAGGGGCCCCAACAGGGAGAATAGCCCAGTGAGGAAAGGAAACAAGGAAAGATAAAATATTTTAAGAATAGTAAAAACATTGAAATAAATTTTTGCTATATAAACTAAAAAAAAATTAACATAAGAGGAAGAGAAACTAAATAGAACAGTGTGCCCGAGTGTACCCTCAAGCAAGAGAACTCTAACTCCTTCCTCACTTGCATTTAACCTAATTTCTAAGGTAATTTATATTGTTTTTATTAATTTTGACTAATAAACACGCATATTATCGTCTAATAATCGTAAGTGGGTGATGCTAACTACTTTGAAATCAATGAAAAACCTTGCTTTCAAACGTGGGAAATTTGACCTCCAGATATAATGTATATCTAAACCTTGACATTTGATCGCTGGCCATCCTATATTTCCATTATTTATTAATGGGTTTAAAATCTGGCGTTACAAAATCACATGTCAACACTATCGATATATTAATTAAATAAGTTAATGCTAAGTAATAATCATGATAAGATTAAAACTATTGATTTTAAAGAATTGATAGGTTTGAAACTGGACTTTTTTTCAAAAATGTTTTCCCTATTATGAAAAAAAGAACCAAAAAATATGTATGATATTTTCTTGAATGCATTCAGGATTACCTACACTATTAGAAAAAAACCGTAATTTTAATCGGAAATTCTCCGTAAAAAATATACAGTTCTCAACCGTAATTCAGTAAAATACTGGCGACCGTAATTTTACGTTTGTTATTATCTTTTACGGGTTGGTGACCGTAATATCACTCCTTTACGTCAATATATCCATTTTTAAAACGTTAAAAATCCTGGAGTAAATGTTGCCAGATATTTACCGTATTTTTAATGTAAATTTTTAAGTGCACTACGTCGCACATTGCAAGTAAATACGCCTTCAAGGCCACCAGGATCAGGAGAAAAGTACGCACAAAAGCAGGTTTGCAAGCACCCAGTGAGTGTCCCTGACTATTCGACTTGTCCTTAACTGAAAGGTCTCTTAGAAATCTCTCTCTCTCTCTCTCTCTCTCTCTCTCTCTCTCTCTCTCTCTCTCTCTCTCTCTCTCTCTCATATACACACACATATATACATATATATATATATATATATATATATATATATATATATATATATATATATATATATATATATATATATATATATACTGTATATATATATATAATATATATACTGTATATATATATATGTGTTTGTGTATATATGTGAGTATATTTACACAGAATATATATATATATATATATATATATATATATATATATATATAGAGAGAGAGAGAGAGAGAGAGAGAGAGAGAGAGAGAGAGAGAGAGAGAGAGAAAATCTCTTATCCACCCCCATACAAACGAAAATTTCCATTTATATTCAATTATCAGAACTTCAATATTTCAAAAGGGAAAAAAAAACAGTTTCTTCTCGATGCCTCAAAAAGCAGTTTGTTAGTTTGTTGGTCAAGATGTACTGAATAGTCTCTGTAGGTCTTAAACTCTTGTGCTGGTTTTCTCGTTAGGCCTACACCCGAGAACTTAGGCCTCCTCACAACCAGTTTTGACCGGTTCAGGCCAGTTCAATCAATGTATATACCATCTGTTTATAAGGTTTCAAATGTTCGTGATTTAAGCAGATTCGGCATCTGGGGGAGAAATTCGTGGAAAGAAATTAAGAAATTAGTTTTCTAGGACGAGGAAATTGTATATACTGATGGTAAAAATGTTATTCAATACTTTCTTAGATGAATTCATTATATGAACAAGTTTGCTTGTCCACTGCATAACATTTTGAATGCATTATGATATGTATATATGGTTCGTAGGTTTATTAAGAATGAATGTTTTAGGAAAACTAAAAATCAATCTCTCTCTCTCTCTCTCTCTCTCTCTCTCTCTCTCTCTCTCTCTCTCTCTCTTACACATACACACACACATTTTGAATGCACTATGTATATATGGTTCGTAGCTTCATTAGGAAGGAATGTTTTAGGTAAACTCAATCTCTCTCTCTCTCTCTCTCTCTCTCTCTCTCTCTCTCTCTCTCTCTCTCTTACACACACACACACACACACACCTAAAATACGAATGAGAAAAAAATGAACAAACTGTCGCTGACTGAATGAAATTATTTAAGAATGACAGAATAAAACGTATTATATGAAGCCAGGTATGAATGAAAACCAAGATCAGGATGGAGTAAAGGACAGCTGTAAGACATCAAGCCACGTCTCGCACAAGGTCATTAATCTGCTTGCAATTCAAGGACGGTTTAATATACCACCATGGTGCAATTGGTGAGAAGTGGTACTGATGTTTCTTCGTATCGAATTTCGCTTTTACAGTTCATATTTCAAAACGCGATGGTGACTTATTAAAAAGCAAGTTTTCGTGACCCCAATCTTGACTTTTGACTTTCTGCTAAGTAGTTTTTGAATATTTGATATATTTTTTACTTATAAAAAGCAAGTTTTGGTGACCCCAATCTTGACTTTTGACTTTCTGCTAAGTGGTTTTTTAATATTCGATATATTTTTGACTTAAAAAAACAAGTTTTGGTGACCCCAATCTTGACTTTTGACTTTCTGCTTAGTAGTTTTAGAATATTTGATATATTTTTATAAATGGCTTTTATTCCCCTAGTGAATTTTACTTTCCTCGTGATGCTTTTCCTCACTAACATTTTTTTTTTTTTTTGTATTAAGAATTTTCTTTTTATTCCCGTTTTGACTTTCCTTGTGATATATTTTTCCCCCTGGTGATATCATCATCTCCTCCTACACTTATTGACCAAAAGGGCCTTGGTTAGATTTCATCAGTCGTCTCCACCCTGAACTTTTAAATCAATGCTTTTTGTGATTTGTTAGACTATTATTTCATAGACAACTCTCAAAGTAGAAATTTCCATTTAATGAGAGACGTGTTTGTATTAGATCTCGTTTAAAGTTGTTTTATTACCACTTCCTTCATTCCTGGAATCAAACTAGGCCTCTGGTTCTGAATTGAGAGAGAGAGAGAGAGAGAGAGAGAGAGAGAGCATGATCTTGGATCGGTTAAAATTACCTTGTAGAGGAAATGATAAAAAAATAACTTGTATAAACAAAGGTCCTATCATTATTTTTTTTTTTTGCCTTCTAATGTTCTAACTCTGACACAGGCATTTGCGCAACATATACGTCATTGAATTTCCAGGATAAGGTCTTTGACTTTTGACTTTCTGCTAAGTAGTTTTTGAATATTTGATATATTTTTTACTTATAAAAAGCAAGTTTTGGTGACCCCAATCTTGACTTTTGACTTTCTGCTAAGTGGTTTTTTAATATTTGATATATTTTTGACTTAAAAAAACAAGTTTTGGTGACCCCAATCTTGACTTTTGACTTTCTGCTTAGTAGTTTTAGAATATTTGATATATTTTTATAAATGGCTTTTATTCCCCTAGTGAATTTTACTTTCCTCGTGATGCTTTTCCTCACTAACATTTTTTTTTTTTTTGTATTAAGAATTTTCTTTTTATTCCCGTTTTGACTTTCCTTGTGATATATTTTTCCCCCTGGTGATATCATCATCTCCTCCTACACTTATTGACCAAAAGGGCCTTGGTTAGATTTCATCAGTCGTCTCCACCCTGAACTTTTAAATCAATGCTTTTTGTGATTTGTTAGACTATTATTTCATAGACAACTCTCAAAGTAGAAATTTCCATTTAATGAGAGACGTGTTTGTATTAGATCTCGTTTAAAGTTGTTTTATTACCACTTCCTTCATTCCTGGAATCAAACTAGGCCTCTGGTTCTGAATTGAGAGAGAGAGAGAGAGAGAGAGAGAGAGAGAGAGAGAGAGAGAGAGAGAGAGAGAGAGAGAGAGAGAGAGAGCATGATCTTGGATCGGTTAAAATTACCTTGTAGAGGAAATGATAAAAAAATAACTTGTATAAACAAAGGTCCTATCATTATTTTTTTTTTTTGCCTTCTAATGTTCTAACTCTGACACAGGCATTTGCGCAACATATACGTCATTGAATTTCCAGGATAAGGTCTTTTTTTATCTTTTTCTTTCTATTTTTTTTTCAGTTGTTTTAGTATTTAGTCATTTAGTTATTCTAAGGAATTGTGTATGTGTTTATATTAGTTTGTTAATATTGTGTTTTTTTTTTTTTTTTTTTTTTTTTTTTTTTTTTTTTTTTTTTTTTTTGCTTTTTAAAAACCCCTACAAACAAAGAAAATCCAATAGTAAAAGTTATGATTTCTTCGTTAATCCATTGGAGGAATAATGGTTCTTCCTCCAAGGCTGATCCAACTAGGATGGAAAGCGTGCAGTCGTTTTGGGAAAAACTAATCCGTACCAAATTTCTTCCAGGTGCGGCTTATCATTTTGTGGATTAAAAAGGGTTAACGTCTTGACCTGGGATTTACTTTTTGTTGGTAATCTGGCGGTCGGTCTTCCTGGATTATTCTTCTGAGTCACGAACTGGAGAGGGTGTTTTCCACTTCAGAACCTTCCTCATGTACGAACACACTTAAAATTTAAAGATGGAGTAAGGGCCTCTCCGATACATCAAGCCACGTGTTTGCACGTGGTAATGTCTCTGCGTATCAAGGACTTCAGTTAATGCGATACCTAAAGTCTTTTAAGATGAACGGAAATTTTCAAGTTGTTTACAAACTACTGTCTACTTTCTAAACCTTGCTTTAGTCTAAGCCATACCAGTAAGATGTTTTGCGTTCGGATGATCTCTGTTATAGGGAACGCCTATAATATAGTTTGCATCCACCTGTGCTTTTATCATTCATCATATGGTACTTATAAGCTCAGGATTATAGTTGATTTCTCTTCTGTTTCGATACATATCAACAAGAGCGCTCCCTTTGATTGTAGGTTATTGAAGAAACAAAGGGGTTATCAGCCTTGATGCATCTTCAGTACTTTCTATATCATTGTATTTTGTTTATGAAATCTCTTTCGTTGTTCCCAGCAAGATTAATATACAGAATATATAGTAAGTTCAACCAGAATGTCATGAAACATGAAGTATATTTCCGGCGTTGCCACTTTTCACCAACTTCATTCACCAAATCCCAGTTAAACTGGGAAAATATTGTAGATTTGGCATAAACCATGCCACACTATTGTTCTGGGAAGACCCAATGCGGTTATGTTTTTAGTGATCATGTTTCATCAATGGTAACCCATCCATGTACCGACAAAACCCAATGAAGGGTTCAAGAAATGAGAAGGCATATTCATCGTTCATGACAATTTAAAAAGAGGCTAACCAAACTACTTTTCATTAAAAAAAAAATCGATACAGTAAATAAACAAAACCATAGTTTTGAAAGAAAATATGGGATTCGGTAAAAAAAAAAGTATATTTCTGCTGAACAAGATTTGACATCGAAGATAATGTTAATCAGCCGGCTGTGTTTCATTGGAAAGATTTATAGCAGAGTGAGATTTGAAAGGCAATTTTACGATTGAATTCTAATACCTTGAGCGGAGGGGCCCAAGATTAGCACCTTGACCCAAATGGAGGAGGCCTGAGACCTCGGCATTCTGAATGGACTCAGTATTTCGGTTTCAGATATTCCATATAGAGTTTGGCCAATTTACAGATTGAATAGTTTTGAAATGAAACCCTATATATTGAACCTTTTTATCTGCGTGATCGAGCGCGTTCGTGCATACGCAGACAGAGACTATATCTATATATATACATGTGTGTACACACACACACATATATATATATATATATATATATATATATATATATATACTGTATATATATGCATGTATATACATATATACACACACACACACATATATATATATATATATATATATATATATTTTATATATATATATATATGTGTGTGTGTGTGTGTGTGTATATATATATATATATATCGAACGGACTTGCTTCCACGAGAACTCAAGCCTCTTCTTGGGATGTGACAAAGGTACTTAGGTCCTTAAAAGAGCCCTATATATATATATATATATATATATATATATATATATAAATAATATATATATATATATAAATAATATATATATAAATAATATATATATATATAAATAATATATATATATATATAAATAATATATATATATATATATATTATTTATATATGTATATGTATATACAATGCAAATTATAAGATTTCGTATTGAAATGGCAAAGCCCCAGCAGTGTACAAAGACGTTCAAAAGCTTACTTCTCTCGTAACAGGAAGATGAAAGCGTCCAATATTTAACAAGGCCAATTCCCTAACAGTTATTACTGTACTTTTGTTCTTACTTTTTTGCTTTCTTGTTAGTAGAAGGAAAAGTAGTTGTGGTTTTTTTTCTCGTTAATTTTGTTTCATTGCGAACTCTTTCCAATTCAGTGTATCGTGTTGTACTATATATATATATATATATATATATATATATATATATATATATATATATATATATATATATGTATATGTATATATATAATTATATATATATGTATATATATAATTATATATATGTATATATGTATGTATGTATGCATGTATGTATGCATGTATGTATGTATGTATAGTGTAATCTCTTACTTCTAACTGTAATCGAACAGTTTAACATGTTTCTTCAAAAAGGCCCATTAAAGAAATTGTTATATATATATATATATA